>NC_057713.1:109854199-109866705 GCF_004010195.1 Chiloscyllium plagiosum | reverse complement strand
GGACTACCTTACGCTGAAAGACTGGAGCGACTAGGCTTGTATACCCTTGCGTTTAGAAGACTGAGAGGGTATCTGATTGAGACATATAAGATTATGAAAGGATTGGACACTCTGGAGGCAGGAAACATGTTTCCGCTGATGGGTGAGTGCCGAACTAGAGGACACAGCTTAAAAATACTGGGTAGACCATTTAGGACAGAGATGAGGAGAAACGTCTTCACCCAGAGAATGGTGGAATGCTCTATCCCAGAGGGCAGTGGAGGCCCAGGCTCTGGATTCATTTAAGAAAGAGTTGGATAGAGTTCTCAAGGATAGTGGAATCAAGGGTTATGGAGATAAGGCAGGAACAGGATACTGATTAAGGATGATCAGCCATGATCATATTGAATGGTGGTGCAGGCTCGAAGGGCAGAATGGCTTACTCCTGCACCTATTGTCTATTGTCTAAAGCTGAGAAGATTAGCCTAAAAACTTCAGAGATGACTTTCCAAAGCCACTCACAGGACTCGAGATGACAGCTCAGAGTCACTCCATGTTTTGAACCGAAGGCAGTGTGTCTTTTTACACCAGAAAATTTTCTTATTCACTCTTACCAAAGGTAAACAAGAAAATTGACTGAATGTTAAAGTAAGGAGTTACTTCAACTGGAACCAACCACCTAATGCTCAGAGATGCTCCAAGTGACAAAATGTGATGGATAGCTCAAAATCTGTATAGTTCACATACATCTGATCAAAGCAGTGTAGTGCAAAGTTCGTCGCATGTCGTGTGTAGATGAGAGCTTAGCAAAATTGAGCAAGTGTTCAGTTCATGTAAAATAAATGCAGATAGTGGATTTGGCTACCACGCTTGATGAAGGATCAAAGTTGCTCACACCTCCTTAGACCATTTGAGAAGTTTTGTTTCAACATTTCTTTGTCATCGTCAGTGCCTGAAATCTTCCAGGCAACAAGATTAATCATCTTGCATGGACTGGATGGAGTTGATGTCACACAAGTCAGACCCTGATCCATGGATCCTCTCAGACAGAACATGACACTAGACTGCGAACTGTGCTTCAATGCCTAGATTAACCAGGATTCTCATTCAAACAAATGGGAATTCTCATAGTTATTTGTCAAGTTGCTTGGATATATTGGGCTGCACCTCGTGTCAGTGTTCATCCTCAGAAGACAGAAACAATCGTGGAGTTTACAGCTCCTTGTGATATAACTGAGCTCTAGAAATTCATGGATTTGGTTAACAGTGACACAAAGTTCTTGCCTAACCCAGTTGTTCCCAATTTGAGAAGATAATACATGGTGCCAGAAGGAAACACTACAGAGGGCTTTCGAGAAAATCAAAGAGTTACTGATGTGATTTGATACAATTGTTCACTGACTCAGAACTACCAGCTTTCACTGCTGTAAGTGTATCTTCTAAACAGAGAATTGTACTCTTTAAAATGCAGGTAGTTGGAAAGTAGAGATTACTCTGCATTCTATTTGACACTGAACATAATTATGCAGTGATAGAAAAAAAGCCATTAACTGATATGTAGGCATGGGAAAAGTTTGCAGATATGTTATTGGACTTCACTTCAAGATAGTGACCCAGTACAAGCCCTTAATAATGCTCTTGAATTCTAGGGAGTTAGCAAAAATGCCTCCAAATGAGATTAGTTAGGAAAACAGAGTATGTTGTGGGAAAACAACAGATACTTTGCTGTATATTGATGTGGCAAAGCCTAAAAATGGTGATGTAGTTTTTATTGAAGCGATTGAATCCTTTATGTCAAGAACACTGTAACAGCAACAATCAACTCTTGAATGTAATCAAAGAAATCTGATGGTGAATGTCCTTTGGTCAAAATGTTGGGATGGCCAGCGTACTGCCACAAAATCCCAATTTCCGAACTTAGAGGACACTTCAGGTGTTGTAGCAGATTTACTCATTTATGAAGAGAGATTGGTCTTACCGAGATTCCTGAACCTCGATTGCATCAAGGAATGTGAATGTCACAAAATGTCACCAGGCAAGGTAAATAGGTCAGTGTCAGAAGTTTTAAGCCTGGAAGGTGGGGAGTTAGCCCCAAGAAATGTGAACAGCTAAAGGGAGATGGCAGCACAGCAGTAATATCACTGGATTAATTTTTCAGGGACCAAGGCCAATGTTCTGGGGAAGTGGGTTCAGATCCCACCATGGCAGTTCGGGAATTTAAATTCAGTAAATAAGTTTGGAATTGAAAGCCAGTCTCCATAATTGTCATCATGAAGCGATCTTCAATTATTGTAAAAACCCATCTCATTCACTAACGCGCTGCACTGAAGGACATCTGCTATTTATCTTTGCTTTGTCTGGCCTACGTTGCTGGTCTGACTCCAGACTCACAGCAATGTGGCTGACTCAGAACTGCCCCCTAAAATGTTCTCGCAAATCATTCAGTTCAAGGGCAATTAGGGATTGGCAGTAAATTGTTGCTGACCTTGACATCTGATGAAAAGGAGAAAGAAGGGTAAACAGAATAGGAAGTGAAACCATAGGACAGAATAAAGTGAAAGAACACATTAATGGCAAAAAAGTATGCAAAGTTATAGAGCATGAGTGTAAAAAGATTAAACAGTAAGTGAGAGGACAGCCTATTTAAAAACGTGTTGAAAAATATCTATCCAGCAATGATTACAGAGTCTGAAGCAATGATGTATTTGGAGGAACCACACACTGAGATTGATGACTGCGTGACTACAGAAAAATCAGAACTAAAAATTAAACATTGCAGGGCATAACATATTTGGAGAAGATAAAGAGGGAAGAAGGACAAATGGAATCGCTGCACCCATTATGATGTTTTTAATATAATGATGGTGGAAAAATTGATGCAGTAATCAACAGAACAAAAATAGAACCCATGTGAATAGAGATAAAGATAGTAAGGGATGTAGTGTACAGACCACTGAAGAGTGGAAGAGAGTTGGAGGAAGAAATATGCAGACAAATTAGAGAACCAAGTTAAAAACGTAGAGTAAAAATTATAAAGGATTTCAGCTAAACAAAAACTGAAAGAACTTTGGATGCTGGAGATCAGAAACAACAACAGATTGCTGGAAAACTCAGTTGGTTTGGCAGCATTTGTGAAGCCAAGTCAGTGTCATAGAGTCATAGAGATGTACAGCACGGAAACAGACTCTTCGGTCCAACCCGTCCATGCCGATCAGATATCCCAACCCAATCTAATCCAACCTGCCAGCACCTGGCCCATATCCCTCCAAAGTCTTCCTGTTCATATACTCATCCAGATGCCTTTTAAATGCTGCAATTGTACCAGCTTCCACCACTTCCTCTGGCAGCTCATTGCATACACGCACCATCCTCTGGGTGAAAAGGTTGCCCCTTAGGTCTCTTTTATTTCTTTCCCCTCTCACAGAAAAACTATGCCCTTTAGTTCCAGACTCCCCCACCCCAGGGAAAAGACCTTATCTATTTACCTTATCCACACCCCTTATGATTTTATAAACCTCTATAAGGTCACCCCTCAGCCTCCGACGCTACAGGGAAAACAGCCCCAGCCTATTCAACCTCTCCCAATAGCTCGAATCCTCCAGCCTTGTCAATATCCTTGTAAATCTTTTCTGAACCCATTCAATTTTCACAACATCCAATAGGAAGGAGACCAAAATTGCATGCAATATTCCAAAAGTGGCCTAACCAATGTCCTGTACTGCTGCAACATGACCTCCCAACCCCTACTCAATACTCTAATCAATAAAGCAAAGCATACCAAATGTCTTCTGCACTATCCTATCTACCTCTGTTGGAACTGTCGCTATAAACTATGAAGGAGCTCTGAATCTGCACTCCAAAGTCTCTTTGTTCAGCAACATTCCCTAGGATCTTACAAGTAACTGTATAGGTCCTGCTAAGATTTGCTTTTCCAAAATGCAGCACCTCGCATTTATCTAAATTAAACTCCATCTGTCACTCCTCAGCACATTGACCATCTAGTCAACATCTTTGCTGTCCACTATACCTCCAATTTGTCAAATGCCTTACTGAAGTCCATGTAGATCACATCCACCGCTCTATCCTTATCAATCCTTTTTGTTACTTCTTCAAAAAACTCAATCAAGTTTGTGAGACATAATTTCCCATATAAAAAGCCATGCTGACTATCCCTTATCAGTCCTTGCCTTTTCAAATACATGTACATCCTGTCCCTCAGGATCTCCTTACAAATTTGTTTCTCAATTTCCCTCTGATTTTAGGAGATCTATAATGCAATCCCAATAAGGTGATCATCCCTTTCTTATTTTTCAGTTCCACCCAAATAACTTCCCTGAATGTATTTCTGGGAATGTCCTCCCTCAGTACAGCTGTAATGCTATCCCTTATCAAAAATGCCACTCCCCTGCTTCTATTGCCTCCCTTTCTGTGCTTCCTGTAGCATTTGTATCCTGGCATATTAAGCTACCAGTCCTGTCCATCCGTGAGCTATGTTTCTGTAATTGCTATGATATCCCAGTCCTACGTTCCTAACCATGCCCTGAGTTCTGGGAATGAAATATGTAATAATGAATAGTTAGCACGGATTTAAAAGTGAAAAACCTTGCTTGAACAAGTTTATTAAATTGTTTGAGGAGATGAGAGAAAAAGTAATGCAACGGGTGTAATTTTGATTTGGGATTTTCAAAAGGCCTTTTATAAAGTGCCCATAAAAGACGAATGAATACATCCAGGGAAGTGGCAGAATGGATTGTTACCTGCTTCAAGATAGAAAGCAGAGAGTGGGAGTAAATGTATTTAGTGATGGAAGATAAGAGGTGTACCAAAATGATCGTATTCGTGCCACAACTATTCATAGTTTAAAGGGACTTTAAAATCAAAAAACCAAAAGTCTGATTTGTAAATTATACCAAACTGTGAAGGGTCGTCAATACTGGGGAAAACTGTAACAATAGCATAAGAGGACATTTATAAATTTACAGAATGGGAAAATAATTACCAAATGAAATTCATTGCAGATAAGTATGATGATTTGGAGGTGCCGATGTTGGACTGAGGTGTACAATATTAAAAATCACACAACACAGGTTATAGTCCAACAGGTTTGTTTGGCAGCACTAGCGTTCGGAGTGCTGCGTCTTCATCAGATTGTGGAGTATAAAATCGTAAGAGACAGAATTTATAACAAAAGTTTACAGTGTGATGCAACTGAAATTATATATTGAAAAAGACCTGGATTGTTTGGTCTTTTGGAATGACCATGTTGGTTTCGAAAACCTGATGTTGTGTGATTTTAACTAGATAAATATGATGTCATACATTTTGCTACAAAGAACAAGACAATCACTTATTTCTTTGAAAGTACAAGTTAGGTTGGGGAGATGCAGTAGAGTGAGAAAGGGGTTCAGAATACAATCCACCTATCACTAAAAGTTGCACCACAAGTAGGAAGGCTGTAAAAATGCAAATCAAACCATGGAAATTATTTCTAGAGGGATAGAATTTTTAAAAATCATGAAGTTAGGTCATATCTCTGTCAAAACGTGGGCACTCTACTCTGAAGTAGTTCTGGTTACCATAGTATCGAAAGAATAGATAGGCACTGGGAACATTTAAAAGGATAATCCTAGAAATAAATATATCAGCAAAGGTTGAACAAATTGTCCTATTACCTCTTGAAAAGAGATGATTATGGTGTGACCTAATAAAAGTCTTCACATTTACGTAAACTTTTGATAGAGTAATCATGGAGGATGTTTTCACACATGGGGAGGAGCATAACTCGAACACCTCAACATATGATGGTGATCAAGACGTTTGATAGAAAATTCAAAACAAACCCTTCTGTCCAAAAAATGGTAAATTCATGGAACTTACTACCAGAAGGAGTGATTGAATCCAATAGCACAGATGCATTTAAGGGAGTGTAAAATGTTTCTTTAATAGATTTATATTAGAAATGATGGGAAAAACTTCAAGTAGGGTCTCGTACCAACATTTTCTGTCTCAGCCAAATGGCCTGTTTCTGGATCATATATGCTATATAAAATAGCCACTATACTTTCCATTACTAGGGGGTCTTTTATAATTGACTCCGATGGTGACAGAAGTGTTTAGTGCCATTTGCTTGAAATAGATGTTTGTAGGTGAAATTAAGTGATGACTCTCAAAATGCTGGAGATTGTAGGTAAGAAATAAACAGCATAGAGATTTTGACAAACCACAGGCAGAAAGATTTTTCTCATTATTAATAAAATAAAGAGTATAATAGCTGTCCATTTATCTAAGTTGATTTAACTTTGAGCGGTCAGTAAAGTATTTTAGCCCATTCTTTCCAAGACTGGAACCAGTTTATTAACCGGTATTTATTAAAAACAGGCTAGAAATACAAACATCCAGTTGATCGTTTTGAAAAAAAATCTTACATTTGCAGTTGCAACTCCCTGATAAGCATGCTGATCCAAAATGCTTCCCAGCCCATGAATTACTTTTGATTGGCACTTGCTGTTGTTTTCTTGGAAACTTGTACAGAGCAAGATTTCAGACATTTATAGTGGATGAGATGGATGTAGAATTTTCTGTTTTCGGTGATGGTTACCTTTCAATTCTTTTCAATTTAAACTTGCAATCAGATGTTAGATACACTACACCAACAGCCTGTGAAATCTACTTTTGTTCAGACTTTGTCCATTCCATCATTATTTACTAAGTGATGAATAATGAACTTCAGTATAGGTTGTCCTGCCAGTTCTTTATTTTGCATCTTGAAACAAATGTAGTGAGATGCTAAACAACACAATGACCTTGTTCATTTTTATCTAGAGTCAAGACTAACAGTCTCTCTAGCAACAATAAAAAGCCAACAAATAACCTCTTCACTCGCCCTAATGGATTATGCTCTTGATGATCCATGAAAAACTCTTTCCTTTTAGACGTTTTGTATTTCTGATTTACTCCCTTTAGAATGGGAAAGTGCTTTTTGTGCATTTTAGTATCAGTGTTATGAGGAATCACAGTATGGGGTGTTGAAAATGCAGTCTAAAATGGCCTTACTCAATAATTCTCCATACTACTGTATTGATTGTTACTGCATACAGAACTTCAGTTTGTGCACCACAGGATCACTTGACTACTCTGACCCTCCCTACTGTTTTGTCTTACTGGGTACTTCAGTGCAGAAAATTACTCCACTTATTCAATCCTTTCAAAGTGATCACTATTTAAATGCGTCGTTTTGCGCAATCACATACACTGACGACTTTTCTCCCCTGACAGACAATCAGCTGTGTAAATTCAATGCCTTTCAACGGTTATAGCTAGTTTTGATCTTGTGCATATAAGTAATAAGTATAGGATAAATTTTAAAGATGTGTGTAAAATTAAATAGAGTTTGATGATGTGAAAAACATCAAATAAGATGACACATGGACATCTTGTACACATCAAATGTGTAGCAATAAAATAGAGGCTGACAGTGCGTTGCTTCTTTTCCAGAATCCCGTGCATAACAAGTTTCTACACAAAGCTGTGCTGTTGGAAACGTGGAGTACGTTTTGACAGTTGCGTGGCCAACAATCCATATGAAGGACTAAGCCTCGATACCCAGTAAATTGTAGGCAATCAAGAGGTACCTCAGGACAGCTCATGCACGATGAACTTGAGCAGTTGTAGGCATTTCACAGGTTATTTCTGTGAAGCATTTCTGCTCTTCCTGATTACCAATGCTTCCCTACCCCCTCAAAAAATTGGAAACATTCCAGCTGTACTGTCAGAGAGAACAAGACAGAGTTGGTTTGGCACATGCTCTGCTTAGCTGTTTCCCAAATTGACAAGGAGGGGAGGGGAGAGGAGTCTTTTACATATTGAAGTAGCCCAATTTGCATTATAAAAGGAAATGCATCTTAAAATGAACATGTGCTTTAGCTGTTTCACAACAGGAAGGCTAATAGAAACATAGTATTAGCAATTCTACATTTTGAACCTGTTCCACCATTCAGTTGGATCATAGTTGAACTGTACTTCTATCCCATTTACTTGCCTTTGCCACATTCCCCCTGACGTGCATATCAAGCAGATTTCTTTGTGCGCTTTGCTTGATGATGGCAGTAAAAAAGTCTTCACCACAACTGTGCCGGGCTGCCTGAGATTAAACCTACCCCTGTATTACTGAATTACTCTATGCCTGTTCTCTCAGTGTGATAAAGGAAGTGGCTGCCCTTTATTCTTATAAGAGTTTCAGCATATTAATTTTTATTTTTTCCCCTTCAGCTCCAGTCCTTACTGTTAGCCTTCTTCAGGCTTGCTGATGATCCGGACAATAGCATGTTACATCCATGGATTTCTCAATGAATGCTATAAACGTCAGAATGAGTCTTTAAAGTAAGCAGCATAGTTTGGCATCCAGACTGTCTGCACTTAAAAGTAGTAAACAGGTAGATACTTCAATCAAAATGAAGTTAATGTATAGACTTTCCCTTTGAAAAATCAGAACACATATTTCTCCTTTCCCTTACCTCCTTTCACAGCCACAGATTGTGAAAGTAGTATGTCACCAGATTCCTTTTGAGTTCAGATTTCGAAAGACTTTGAGATCTTGATGTGCATCTGTTATACTCAAAAGGCAAGAAGAAGGTTGGAACCATTGTAAGAACTGAGTCATTTTTATTTTGTATCATTAAGACTGCAAGGAGAAAGAACTATTGTCTTTTAAATAACAGGGATTTACCAGGATGGCTGCATAATGTCACGGAAAGAAATTTGATGCCTATTGTGAGCTCTGATTTTTGTGGTTATGGGTTCCTGCAATGAGCAAACAATTTGGGACTGAGTCGTTCATATGTGAAGGTGGCACATTGTATTGGAAATAAGTTACAGCAACACAGAGAGAGAGAGTGTGAGTGACAGAAATGTGTGCAGTTGTTCTCCCCGAGTAGAAGCTACCTGTTCTCTGCAGTGAAAAAACCCTGCCATTTAAGCTTGAAGAAAGTAATTTACTTTTGCTGCAGCAGTTCCCATCAGCTGTGACTTTTGAATTGATAAATCAGAAATATTTTTCAAATGAATCAGTCACTTTGTACTTCTTACAAACAAGTCAAAGCTTCCAGAGAAAGACAACTGAACATCAAGGGGTTGGCTAGCCAAAGTCATACCATCCTGACATCTGAACCAGGTAGAAAATGCCACTGAACTGACTTTCCACTGTTTTATAACTCTGCCAATAATCTATTTTCCCAGTTAGTGTATACGTGTAAAGGGGAGTATATAGGGAGATTAGGAACTTAATTAGTCTTATTATGTGTCAATGGTTTATACATGTTTACTTTTAGCCACAGTCTAATTAGTTATGATAAATAATAATTCTTGTTCAGTACAGAAACTGGTCTCAACCTTGATCTTTAAAGTCAAGAAGTTGGAGGACTGTGTGTACATTAAAATTTTAACATTTGGTATAACCCTGGGAATAGCGGAGATCAATTAACAGCACATACCTGATGGTTGGATTCATACAGAGGTTGAAGGATGTACCCACCAACTTTCCAGGAACTTTTGAGGGTTTGATGCATATCTGAAGGACAATTTACCAAAATGGCAGTCAGCCCTTTGTGATCGCAAGATCATAGATTAGATTCCCTATAGTATGAAAACAGGACATTTGGCCCAATAAGTCCACACTGACCCTCCAAAGGGTAACCCACCAGACCCATTTGCCTACATTTCCCTCTGACTAATACACTATGGGCAATGTAGCATGACCAATTCACCTGGCCTGCACATCTTTGGATTGTGGGAGGAAATCGGAGCAAACCCACGCAGACATGGGGAGAATGTGCAAACTCCACACAGACAGTTGCCCGAGGCAGAAATCGAACCCAGGTCCCTGGCACTGTGAGGCAGCAGTGCTAACCACTGAGCCACCGTGCCACCCACAGACCAAAGGCCTATGAAACAAAGATATCCGACAAAATTGAAGAAAGCAATATTCTGTGCTTATGACAAGCAAACAGTATCTTGATACTCCTCAGGATGCCCAAAGCCTTAGGTTTTAACAGGGCTGTTTTACACAAAGGATCCAAAATAAAGCTTGAAGCTTTAGATAAGTGGTAAGGCTCCTTGCAAATCTTTATGTTGCCTGTTGGTGGCCCTAGGAGTAATTTGGCAGCTGATTACTCAATGCCATAATTTGATCTTCTTAAGGTAATAGAGTAGTTAGATGGACGACCTTGCAGCTCTCGAGGGGAAGGGACCGTCTTTGGATGGATCAGGTGCTGTCAAGCCAAATGGCATCATCCAGAGATAAATTTGTCAGAAGCATAAAGGAGAGAAAAATTCCAGAGGTGAAATTGTTCTTCATCAGTAACAGGAATAATAGAGCAAAACAATTGAGTAAAATTGACTGTTCTTTTTGATCTGGACAGTATTCCGTTCCAAATAGCTGGTAAACCACAGGCACTGATCACTATCTCCTCAGTCCAGAACAATGGGAATTGGCTTTCTGTCATTATTGTAATCTTATAGATAAGCCTTTACATGTTTAATATTGGACATGAAATAGTTTTCACATGGCACCAATGTTAATTTTTTTTAGTGTGTGCTTAGAGTGATAACTCATCCTAGATAATACAGAGCAGAGATTCTCTACTCAAAATGGTCTCCTTTTGCTCTGTCCCAGGTCAGTGTCTGACTACATGCACTGCATTTTACTGCTTGCCCTCAAGGAAGATATATTGGTTTTAACCTGACTAACATTAAACAAGGCCAACCAGTAGTTATGAAATGCTCTGAGTGCCCTGAAAGAGGTGACATAGTAAGTGTTTCTCAGGATATAGCAAACATGGATCCCAGAGAGAGGGAGTAAGGAGCAGGAGAGTCTACATTTCAAGCGTAAGCTCTTCATCAGGAATGTTCCGGATGAAGAGCTTATGCTCGAAACGTCTACTCTCCTGCCCCTCGGATGCTGCCTGACCGGCTGTGCTTTACCAGCACCACACGTTTTGACTCTGACCACCAGCATTTGCAGTCCTCACTTTCTCCTAACATTTCTCCTCTCCCTCCCCTCCCTAAAGAACAAATCCTTTGGATCCTGTCTCAGTAAATACTTTGCCACTCCTGTCCAAATCCCCACACCAACCATTTTATGGTATGGGTAGCATAACATTTGGGTTAGTTGGCTTATAATAAGCACAGAGCTGAAAATGTGTTGCTGGAAAAGCGCAGCAGGTCAAGCAGCAATCAAGGAGCAGGAGACTCGACGTTTCAGGCATAAGCCCTTCTTCAGGATTCCTGAAAAAGGGCTTATGCCAGAAACGTCGATTCTCCTGCTCCTTGGATGCTGCCTGACCTGCTGCACTTTTCCAGCAACACATTTTCAGCTCTGATCTCCAGCATCTGCAGCCCTCACTTTTTTTCCCTTATAATAAGCACAGTTCTTTTCAAAATGGCATGTGGACTACCAGTTTCAACACTTGCTTAACATTTATGGGGAGTAGGTAGTGGGCTGGGAAAGCTGTGGGCTTGCCACCTAACATATTTTACATGCCCCCATGCTCACCGCAAATACAGCTGGTGAGGGCACGTAAATCCATCTGAAGATTTAAACTGCATTCACAGAATCACAGAATTGCTACAGTGCAGAAGGAGGCTATTTGGCCCATCATGCCTACACTGGCTCTTCAAATCCGCATTATTACCTGGTGCTGGGCTCCTGTTTTCTGCCCATATCCTTGCATACCATTTCTATCCAAAAAAAATCATCCAACATCCTTTTGAATGCCTCAATTGAACTTGCTTCCAACACATTCCCAGGCAGTGCATTACATACCCTAACAACTCACTGAGTGAGGAAGTGATTTTTTTCTCACATCTCCCCTGCTTCTTTTGCGCATCAATTTAAATGTATGCCCTCTCATTCTTGGTCTTCTTACAAGTGAGAATAGTTTCTGCCTTTCTCCCCTATTCAGCCTGCGCATTATTTTGGTAACCTCGACTAAATCTCCTCTCAGCCTCTCCAAGGAGGACATTTCCAACTTCTTCAATATATCCTCAACACTAAAATGTCTCATCCCTGGAGCTTGTCAATCACTTCGGCACTCTCTCTAATGCATCTACATCTTTCCTATGATGTCGCACCCACAACTGTGCACAATAGAATAGCCATAGCTGAAGCCACAACCCTTAAAATGAAAGTCTGTTCTGCCATGCCTGTATCTCAGAGAAGACTCAATCACAAGTGGTCACAGCAGTTGAATCAATTAACTTGTGGTACCCTATGCCTTTTTACAAATGCTCCTTCCCTAAAGGACAACCAGCAAAGGATCGAATATATTTGCATGCAATTCTGGTCTCCTTCCTATCAGAAAGATGTTGTGAAACTTGAAAGGGTTCAGAAAAGATTTACAAGGATGTTGCCAGGGTTGGAGGATTTGAGCTATAGGGAGAGGCTGAACAGGCTGGGGCTGTTTTCCCTGGAGTGTCAGAGGCTGAGGGGTGACCTTATAGAGGTTTACAAAATTATGAGGGGCATGGATAGG
>NC_057713.1:109851664-109853732 GCF_004010195.1 Chiloscyllium plagiosum | reverse complement strand
AATGAGCTGCCAGAGGAAGAGGTGGAGGATGGTACAATTGCAACATTTAAGAGGCATTTGGATCGTAATGATCCTATATGAATAGGAAGCAGTTGGAGGGATACGGGCCGGGTGCAGGCAGGTGGGACTAGATTGGGTTGGGATATCTGGTCGGCATGGACAGTTGGACCGAAGGGTCTGTTTCCATGCTGTACATCTCTATGACTCTATATGCATTTATTTTCATTGTTGTGATGTCCTAAACAATTGGAAAAATGTTTATTTTCTTTTGTCTGATGTCTTTTAAGAATATAGTCAGCTGGAGGATATTTTGAAAGAAGGTGAATTGGTTTCCTGACTGTGATATAATTAAGTAAGAAGAAATGTAGCATGACCTGGCGTTGTCATGGGGATGAACAACTAAGAAGCAAATGGTAATTGCAGTTTGAGTCAGCCTGGTTTTTTTCTGAAGACTAGGATTTCATTCAAAGAGAAAACGAGCTTGGCTGTCTCTGAATGTGGGCCTTCTCCTGGCAATCTCCAAAAAGATCCTGGTATTGAAGCAGGTCTCTAAGAATAGAGCAGAGACTATGTCACTGTGTGACATACAGTTGGATAGATCTCTGTAAACAGGAAAAACAAGAGGTTGTGGAGTGGACAATACCCATTGCTGCAGTTAGAGCACACAGATTGTTTAAAAGGGACAGAAAATGGAGTCTCGAGTAATTCTATGGCATTAGGATTGTTGTAACTCCAAGTGAGAAAGGATTTGTAGATGTTTGTCTCTTCAGTGGTAATTTTGTCTGGAGATTTCATGTTGAATAAGTCTGCTGGTGAATGTGATCCAAAGACCAAAATGTTTGGTTGGGGAACAAAAGAACCTACAAAATGAAGGCTGAGTTTGAAAGATGTGCCATTTCACATGATGTGACATTTGTGCAGGAAATAATGCAAATGCTCGTAAAAAGAAAAGTGAGGCTTACCTTTGTGGTATCAACTATTTAAAGCAAAGTGCATCTTTTAATTTGAAATCTTTTACCTGGTTAACTAATGTTAGAATTATATATATTTTGGTCATATGTTTTACAGTAAAAGGGTAACTAGGGAGCGAATAGGGCCCCGCAAAGATCAGCAAGGCAGCCTTTATGTGGAGCCGCAGGAGATGGGGGAGATGCATCAGTGTTTACTGTGGAGAAGGACATGGAAGATATAGAATGTAGGGAAATAGACGGTGATGTCTTGAAAAATGTCCATATTACAGAAGAGGAAGTGCTGGATATCTTAAATGCATAAAGGTAGATAAATTCCCAGGACCTGATCAGGGAACTAGAACTCTGTGGGAAGCTAGGGAAGTGATTTCTGGGCCCCTTGCTGAGATATTTGTATCATCGATAGTCACAGGTGAGGAGCCGAAAAACTGGAGGCTGGCTAACGCGGTGCCGCTATTTAAGAAAGGTGGTAAGGAAAAGCCAGGGAACTATAGACCTGATATTGGTAGTGGGCAAGTTGTTGGAGGGAAGCCTGAGGGACAGGATGTACATGTATTTGGAAAGGCAAGGACTGATTAGGGATAGTCAACATGGCTTTGTGCGTATGAAATTGTGTCTCACAAACTTGATTGAGTTTTTTGAAGAAGTAATAAAGAGGTTTGATGTGGGCAGAGCAGTAGACGTGATTAATATAGACTACAGTAAGGCATTCGACAAGGTTCCTCATGGGACATTGGTTAGCAAGGTTAGATCTCATGGAATACAGGGAGAACTATCTATTTGGATGCAGTTCTGGCTCCAAGGTAGAAGACAGAAGTTGGTGGTGGAGGGTTGCTTTTCAGACCGGAAGCCTGTGACCAGAGGTGTGCCACAAGGATTGGTGTGGGGTCCACTACTTCTCATCATTTATATACAGTGGAAACTCAATTATCCAAACAAGATGGGCGGGCACTATTTCATTCGGATAATCGAGTATTCGGAAAATCCTCTGGGGCTCGGAGTTTTAAAGTCTGCTCCCCGTTCAGGAGACTAGCAGCAGCGCACATTGTGTGACACCCCGTCCCCCACTCACACGCTTGTCCAACCCCCCCCCCCCCCCC
>NC_057713.1:109815765-109851596 GCF_004010195.1 Chiloscyllium plagiosum | reverse complement strand
CCCTGCCGCCGCCCCCCGCACAAAGCTCCCGCCCTCAACACAGCCCCCCGCCACCCCGACCCCCTCTCCAGGGCATCCGGACTGTACATCAACAACAAGACTGCTGCTGTTGCAGCTGCCTTTGTGGGGTAAGTCTCCAAATAGCACACAGACACACTCACAGCCACACACACAACCTTTTACTCCAACATTTTGACAATGTTGGAGACATTATTCCTGGGAAGAGGGTGGAAGGGGAGGGTGGTTAGGGTACACCCCTCTGTAGAACTCCAGGGAAAGTGGAGAGAGAGAGAGAGGGCAGGAAATCAGTCATTTGGAGACTGTGCCTATTTAATCACTGTAAACAAAAGATGCGATCAGTGCTGGAAACACATCTTTGATGTGATGTTTCTATTGGGACCTCGAGATCTCCTTCGGAGAATCTGATTTTTGGATAATTAGTATTTGGATAATCGAGGTACCCGTGTAAATGATTTGGATATGAGCTTCAGAGGTATAGTTAGTATGTTTGCAGATGACCCCAAAATTGGAGGTGTAGTGGACAGCAAAGAAGGTTACCTCAGATTACGAGATCTTGATCAGATGGACAAATGGACTGAGGGGCAAATGAAGTTTAATTTATATAAATAAGAAGTGTTGCATTTTGGAAAAGCACATCAGAACAGGATGTATTTATTTAATAGGTCCTAGGTAGTGCTGCTAAACAAAGAGACCTTGGGATGCATGTTCATAGCTCTTTGAATGTAGAGTCAAAGGTAGATAGGATAGTGAAGAAGGTGTTTGGTATGTTTTCCTTTATTGGTCAGCCCATTATGTATTGGAGTTGGGAGATCATGTTGCGGCTGTACAGGGCATTGGTTAGGCTACTTTTGGAATATTGTGTGCAATTCTGGTCTCCTTCCTATCAGAATGATATTGTGAAACTTGAAAGGGTTCAGAAAAGATTTACAAGGATGTTTGTCAGGGTTGGAGGATTTGGGCTACAGGGAGAGACTGAATAGTCTGGGCCTGTTTTCCCTAGAGTGTCGAAGGCTGAAGGATGACCTCAAAAAGGTTTATAAAATCATGATGGGCATGGATAGGATTAATAGAGAAAGTCTTTTCCCTGTAGTGGGGGAGTCCAGAACTAGAGGGCATAGGTGTAGGGTGAGAGGGAAAAGATATAAAAGGGACCTAAGGGGCAACTTTTTCATGCAGAGGGTGGTGTGCATATAGAATGAGCTGCCAGAGGAAGTAGTGGAGGCTGGTACAATTGCAACATTTAAAAGGCATCCGAATGGGTAAATGAATTGGAAGGGTTTGGAGGGATATGGGCCAAGTGCTGGCAAATGGGACTAGATTAAGTTAGGCTATCTGGTCAACATGGACAAGTTGGACCGGATGGTCTGTTTCTGTGTGGTACATTTCTATGACTCTATAACTCTAAAGATATTCGCAAGTAGAATCTTGTCCAGACCTAATTGTCTTGGCAAGCTGTTTCTAAGCTGTCTTTTTGAAGTACGATTTTGGAGGTGCTGATGTTGGACTGGGGTGGACAAAGTTAAACATCACGCAACACCAGGTTATAGTCCAACCAGTTTATTTGGAGGGACTAGCTTTCGGAGCGTTGCTCCTTCTTCAGGTGGTTGTCACCTGAAGAAGACCCCCCAAAAAAACTTGTTGGACTCTAACCTGGTGTTGTGTGATTTTTAACTTTTTGACCTACCGCAGCCTTGGATGTTGTGATGGCTATAGCATTATTTGGCAGAGAATTCCTGGTAGTGAACCAGGTCTGTAAGAATAGAGCAGAGTGTATGTGGCTGTGTGTTATATAGTTGGATGGGACAGAGCACTGAAAACCGAAAAGACAAAAGATTATGTATTGGATAATACCCAGTCCTGCAATTAGAGCCACAGATTGTCTAAAGGGAACAGAAAAGGGACTATCTAGTAATTTTGTGGCATCAGGACTGTTGTAACCCAAGTGAAAAATGCTGATGAGTTGCTGCCCTATATCTTGTGGATGGCAAAGCTGTAACTGTGCTCCAGTGAAGGAAGGAGTGAATATTTTAGGTGATGGACACTCAAACACAACCCTCAGAAATTCCTGCAATCATATCTTGGCCTTGAAATGATTGGCCTCCAACAACCATAACCTTTGTGCTAGGTATGATTGCAATCATTGAAGACCTTTTCACTGATTCCCACTAACTTTAGATTTACTAAGGATCCTTGATGTCCCACTCAGGTCAAGTTCTGCCTTGGTGTCACTCTAATCTCATCTCTGGAATTGAGCTTTATCGTCCATGTTTGGAGCAAGATTGAAATAGGATTCCTCTGGCTTCTCTGGTTTCCAAAATCCAAAGTTGTGCACTGGTGGATTGGCCATATTAAAAATTGCTCCGTAGTGTCCAGGAATGCAAAGGTTGGGTGGCCTAGCCATGGTAAACACCCTATGCTGGGCTGTGGGGATGGAATCAGGGGTTGGGTCTGAGTGGGATGCTGTTTGTAGAGTCAGTGTAGACTCAATGGGCCAAATGGCCTCTTTCTTCATTGTAGGTAATCTATGATTCTAATGCAGTTGTCTTGACCGTTGGTGAGCAGGTCATTATTGAATAGCTGTCATTCGTTAGCAATGTTGTTACTTTCATCTTTTTGTTAATAATTGTGAATAGTTTGGGGGGGTGGTAATTGATCTGATTAGTTTTATCTTGCATTTTTGGGGTCAGGATGTAGTTTGGTGATTTTTTTTTTTACTTTCCTGTATGGATGTGAGTGTTGTAGCTGTATTGCAACCATTTGGTTAGGCTTGATGAAGTTTGTGTTTACTTCTGATGTTATGCACATGCTATAATTAATATTGGAGTCAGTTATCCATATACAACCCTAATTCATCCCTCCTATTATATTAAACCCCCTATTTACACCGTTCTCATTATTCATCCTGCCTGTTACGTGACTACATAATTTGCCTCATTTGTGTCACTGTTTATGAAGCTGGACTTCAAAAAAGTATCATCGGTCCTCCGAGTCATTTTTCAATGTGGACTGCTGAAATCATTATTTCAGGAACAGTGATAGGCCAGGAATCCTGTGAATGTGTTGGAAGCATGCAGAGTGGGCAGGTTATGATCCCATTCATTGTCTGACATTGCATTCACATTTAGTCTGCTATTCTGGACCTCACAGGTCTGTTAAATGTAACTGTGCTTTCCAAGAAAGGAGGGTGAGAGAAACAGGGAACCTGTAGTTCAAATAGCCAGCCAAATATTATCAGGAAGTGTTGGAACCAATTATTAAGGAAACCCTCAGGTGCATTTAGAAAACCATGGTATGATCAGGCAATGTTAACCACATTTTACAAAAGGGAAATCATGCTTATTTAATGTTTTTGAGAATGTAACTAGAAGAAGAGATAAAGGGAGAACAGTAGATACAGTAGATTTCCAAAAGGCAATGAGTAAGGTACCATCCAGAAAGTTAATGTGCAAAGTAAGAGCAGGCTGAGTTAGAAATAATGTATTAGCATGGAAATAGAGTTAGTGATTGGATAGGAAAGAGGGAGAAGGGCATTTTCAAGTCAGCAAGCTGTGACTAGTGGAGAACCACAAGGATCAGCGTAGGGACTTCAGCCATTTACTATTTATGTTAATTACTCAGATGAAGAGGCAGAGAAATGTATCTAAGTTTCTAAACAACTGTCTGTGGGAGTGTAAGCTGTGAGGAGGATCCAGTGTTGCTGCAAAGAGAGGCAGACAGGTAAATTGAATGGACAACAGGGTGAGGATTAAATATTCAAAGTTTGTGAGAAGATTTGTAGCTCGGGTGCTCGTTGGTGTGGTTGTGTTCGCCGAGCTGGGAATTTGTGTTGCAGACGTTTCGTCCCCTGTCTAGGTGACATCCTCAGTGCTTGGGAGCCTCCTGTGAAGCACTTCTGTGATCTTTCCTCTGGCATTTGTAGTGGTTTGAATCTGCCGCTTCCGGTTGTCAGTTCTAGCTGTCCGTTGCAGTGGTCGGTATATTGGGTCCAGATCGATGTGCTTATTGATTGAATCTGTGGATGAATGCCGTGCCTCTAGGAAGTACCTGGCACTTCACAGGAAGCTCCCAAGCACTGAGGATGTCACCTAGATAGGGGACGAAACGTCTGCAACACAAATTCCCAGCTCGGCGAACAGAACCACAACGAGGATTAAGTATAATGAAGGGAAGGGTGAGGATATTCATTTTCACTATAAGAGTAGAAAAGCAAACTACATTGTACTTTTTAAACAATGTGAAACTTGTAAATGTCAGAGTCCCTTGGGTATACTCAGAAAAGAAGCTCAGAAAGTCAGCATGCATATACAATAAGCAAATAGGATCAATAAAGGTACCTTTATTACAAGGGAATTTGATACAAGAATAAAGACTTCTTATTACAATTGTAAAATATGTTGATTAGTCTAAACTTGGAGTATTGTATGCTTTTGAGAACTCCATTTTTGAGGAATGATATACTAACTTTAGAAGTAATGGGCGGCACGGTGGCATAGTGGTTAGCACTGCTGCCTCACAGCGCCAGAGACCCGGGTTCAATTCCCACCTCAGGCGACTGACTGTGTGGAGTTTGCACATTCTCCCCGTGTCTGCGTGGGTTTCCTCCGGGTGCTCCGGTTTCCTCCCACAGTCCAAAAATGTGCAGGTTAGGTGAATTGGCCATGCTAAATTGCCCGTAGTGTTAGGTAAGGGGTAAATGTAGGGGTGGGTTGCGCTTTGGCGGGTCGGTGTGGACTTGTTGGGCCGAAGGGCCTGTTTCCACACTGTAATGTAATCTAAAAAATCTAATCTAATCCATGAAAGCATCTCTAGATGAGATGAGAGTGTTGTCTGTGATGAAAGCCTCAATAAATTGGACCTCCTAGTCCTCTAGTATTTAGAAGAATGAGAGGATATCTAATTGAAAAATATAAGATTCTGAAGTGGCTTAACAGGATGGACAGTAAGAGATTTCTTTCTGCTGACTGAAGAATCTAGAACTAGGGGACAGGGTATTAAGATAAGGGGGGGGCAATCATTTAGGATAAAGATTCAATGAAATTTCTTCACCCAGAGGTTGTGAATGTTTCAAATTCTCTACTGCAGAGACTTACGGATACTTCATGATGCTGTGTGGAACATATTTAAGGCTGAGAAAAAATGGATTTTTGGTCTCTCAGGGAATCAAGGGATATGGGGAGAAGATAGGTAAGTCGAGTTAAAACTGAGGGTTCGTCATGATCATATTGAATGGTAGATGGATCAAATGGTCAACTCTTGCTCCTATTTCTTATGTTCTTATAATTAGATTAGATTCCCTACAGTGTGGAAACAGGCCTTCAACCCAAAAGTCCATACCGACCCTCCGAAGAGTAACCCACCCCAGACTCATTTCCCTCTGACTAACGCTCCTAGCAGTATGGGGAGTTTAGTATGGCCAATCCACCTAACCTGCACATCTTTGGACTGTGGGAGGAAGCCAGAGCACCCGGAGGAAACCCACGCAGACACGGAGAGAATATGCAGCACTTCAGATGGAAGGAGCAGGCAGCCGAGGGGAGAAGCTGTGTGAAGAGGGAAGAAGAGGAGGGCTCGCGTCTGAAGGTTAGGGGCCAACCACAAGCTCCTCTGATCATCTTTTCTATCTCCATCTCAATCAGGAGGAGTGTGTGATGTGACTGTGCTTCAATGAACAATTCTACCTCCTCCAACAGACCTGCAACCATAGGACAGAGTCTGGAAGATGCTGCTAGTGATCTTAAAGATCATTATCGTCCCCAATTTCTAAACATCAGGGTTTTTCCAGACTGATGCTAATGACAACACCAACATTTAGACAATAGACAATAGACAATAGGTGCAGGAGTAGGCCATTCAGCCCTTCGAGCCTGCACCACCATTCAATATAATCATGGCTGATCATTCCTAATCAGTATCCTGTTCCTGCCTTATCTCCATAACCCTTGATTCCACTATCTTTGAGAGCTCTATCCAACTCTTTCTTAAATGAATCCAGAGAGTGGGCCTCCACTGCCCTCTGTGGCAGAGCATTCCACACAGCCACCACTCTCTGGGTGAAGAAGTTTCTCCTCATCTCTGTCCTAAATGGTCTACCCTGTATTTTTAAGCTGTGTCCTCTGGTTCGGCACTCACCCATCAGTGGAAATATGTTTCCTGCTGCCAGAGTGTCCAATCCTTTCATAATCCCTGTACAGCTGCAGAAGAACCTCTTTGCTTCCATATTCAATCCCTCTTGTTATGAATGCCAGCATGCTATTAGCCTTCTTCACTATCTGCTGTACCTGCATGCTTGCCTTCATTGATTGGTGTACAAGAACACCCAGATCTCTCATTACTGCCCCTTTACCTAAATTGATTCCATTGAGGTAGTAGTCTGCCTTCCTGTTCTTGCTACCAAAGTGGATAACCATACATTTATCCACATTAAACTGCATCTGCCATGCATCTGCCCACTCACCTAACTTGTCCAGGTCACCCTGTAATCTCCTAACATCCTCATCACATTTCATCCTGCCACCCAGCTTTGTATCATCTTTGTTTCTCAGTTCATTCTGCATTGCTGTACCAGGGAGGTCACTAAGGTCTGTACACCGGTAGAAAAGGCTTCAGTCCTATATATTGAAAGAGTGACACACACACAATTACTTTGCTGGCGGTGGATCTCAATAGGAGTGTACCAGAGCTACAAACCCTTCCACTCACTCATTGCAGAGTTGATGTAGAAGCACATACAAAGCATTATTTTGGTGAATGCATGCTATCTTGGTAGCAGTCACAATGCTTTTGAAGGCTTATGCCCGAAACATTGATTCTTCTGCTCCTTGGATGCTACCTGACCTGCTGTGCTTTTCCAGTGCCACACTTTTCAACTTTTATCACCACCCATTCTGAAAGTCACATTGAAGCTGAAAGTGGTTATAGAACAACAAAGGCTACCTGCTATGTACCTCATAGGGTGGTGGGCGTTTGGAACACATTGCTAGCAGAGGTGGTAGAGGCAGGCACGGTAGATTCATTTAAGATGCATCTGGACAGATGCATGAGTAGGTGGGGAACAGAGGGATACAGATGCTTAGGAATTGACTGACAGGTTTAGACTGTACATTTGGATCAGCTCAGGCTTGGAGGGCCAAAGGGCCTGTTCCTGGGCTGCAAATTTTCTTTGTTCTTTGTTCTCTGCCAGATGACCACACATAGGCACCATTCCTGGCAGAACCATGTGGTAACCAATCCTGTCAACCAGCAAAATATTTCTCATGGAAAGGTCATCAAATTAAAACATTGGCCAGGCATTCTAGTGGAGGTGATTGCCCTATTCTCTGCATCAAAAGGCAAGGAAAGATGGGAACTTGCTACCATAGCTTATTGTCCACTGGAAGTTCATTGCCTGAGAAAGTGACTTCTGCTTCTTTATGGTAGAAGAGCCTACAATCAATGGCTATAACCAAGACTGGGATTACAGCTGGTCTCCATTGAGGAGCTGTGGAGGAGACTGGTTATCAAGGTACATCAAGTAGCTTTCGTCAGGACCAGTCTGGTGATTGGAAGGCAAGTGTAACAGAAACAACAGCTGCCAACCACTTTTATCGACTGCCCATTGCCATCCCCCTCCCAGAGGTATGGTGGGGGTTGAGGCAGCTCTGGCCATTAATTCTGTTTCTCTCCCCACAGATGCTGCCTGACCTGCTGAGTATTTCCAACATGTTCTGTTTTTATTTCAGATTTTCAGCATCTGTGCAACTTTCTTTTGGAGCAATCAGGACTGGCTGTGAGGTAGCAGCAAGGACACAAGTGTAGCATTATTGATGGGAAAGTGAAATAGCAGGTTTGTACTCCACAAAGCCACTGCCTGTCTCAGGAGCAGTGCCTTAGTAATCCCACTAATGTGTTGGAGCACAGGTCACTGGATTGTCGTGAAATCTCATGACCTTTCTGCCGATGCTGCCACAGAAGCTGAAACGTTGGTCACCAGATGCTGAATTACAGCTAATCTACCATGGGTTGGCCAGACCTTCCATATTGGAAAGGATGGGCTCTAAGCTCTGTATAAATTTTGCCCCTTGTTGAAATTGGCTGCCTCCATGCGCCATGACATTGAATAACAGGTTCCATAGCAGTGTTGCCAATGCACCAGGTATTCCTGTTAACATGGCCATCAGTTTTTTTGCTGTTTAATGCCTGAATGAAGTTCCCATCCTCATCCTTTGCAGCAGAATTCATGAGTGATCCCATATTCATGGGGAGCTAGCTTACAAGCTATCCTTTCCACCTGAGCTGAAAAATGTGTTGCTGGAAAAGCGCAGCATGTCAGGCAGCATCCAAGGAGCAGGAGAATCGACGTTTCGGGCATAAGTCCTTCTTCAGGATCCTTTCCACCTGGCCTTGTAGGCCACCCACCTGTCCCCAGTGACTCACCATTTACAGATCCTGCCTCTGAAGTATCTCCAATGCCAATATAGGAACTGATAGCTACAACTATCAGATCAAACAATGGTGCTTCTTCAGGAGTGTATTCTTGCTTTTGTTCTTCACCATCAGGCTGCAGTGACTAACCAGGTAGCAAGACTTGAGTATCTAAAATTATAAAGGAAGAAAGGGAATATTGGGCTGAGGGAGGGGTAATTAAATAGAAAGCAAGAAGTGTGAAGTTACAGCATCAACCTTTTACACTTAATACCAGACTGTGGAGAAGTGAGTTTCAAGAAGGTGAGTCAGGCAGGAACATGCCTTGATCTTGGATTGTTTCAACATCACTGATCATATTGGCCTCAATAACTGCTTGACCTCAAAGAGTTTGAGAGGTAGCAATCATGCAGTTTTCCTCGTTGTTCTTCACTACTCTTCTCGAAGTGTCTCTTTGTTCTGTAAGAGACGGGGAAGAGTGTCAATGAGTATATTGCCAATTGCATGGGTGACATAACCATTATAGGTTATTAACTGGAGGTATATAGATAAGCATGGTAAGGATGAAATGGAGCAAACGAATATTAGACATGACTTCTTATTTCTAGAAATTGCTGGTGGGGTCGTGGTATGTTGAACAGCGTGAGAGGTTAATGTATTTAAAGATGCATTCACTGGCTTTGACCACTAATGTGAGATTATTGAACTTTTTCCTGTGCTGTTGCCATGGTCTATAAGGTCTGTGCATTGACCTCAGTGACTATGCTCCTGTTCCTTTTCAAATGTTTGGAAAAATAACCTCTCTCCTCTCCTCTACTCCAGTTCCACTCTTAAACCTTCTGCACCATATTCAAGAATGGGAAGTCCTCTCCCTGGCCTGCTGCTCCATTGCTCTTCTTTCCTCCTTCTCAGAATATCCACTATAAACAGTTCCAGAGCTATGCAAAATCCGGAACGTGCCTCCGTTTTGAAAGTGTTTGGTAGCTGTAATTCATACTTACCTGGATTGAATTTGAGTCCCTTGCTAAGCATGCTACTGGTCAGTAGTTTTTTTTTTAACACGCTATAGAACCCTGTACCTATAGAGTCCGTCTTTTATACACCCTCAGTCTATAATTCCCATCCTTTATTCTTGGAATTGTTGGGTTGCCTGTGAGGAGAGATTGGGTTGAATGGGCCTGTATTCACTGGAATTTTAAAGAAAATGAGGGAATCTCATTGAAAAATATCACATTCTGACAGGATTGGACAGACAGGAAGTGAGGATAATGCTTCCCTTGGCTGTGGGGAGAGGGCAGGATGGGTTCTAGAACAAGGATCAGAGTCTCACGTAGGCCATTTTACACTGAGATGAGGAAACATTTGTTCACTCAGGGATGGTGAACCTGTAGACCTTTCCATGAGAGAAGGCTGTGGGAACATAAACAAAGTTACTTAACATATTTAGAAAAAAATAGATTTCTAGAAGCTAAAGGTATCAAGGGATATGGGAAGAGAGTGGCAGTATGGCATTTCGATAAAGGATCTGCCATGATCATGTTTAATTGCAGAGCAGACTCAATGGGCTGAATGGCCTACTCATCCTATTTTCTATGCCGGTATACCCGGTACCTAGGAATCTGCCCACTGGTACACTCCAACCATTATATGGAACCTACCCATTACACACTGACCATTGTGGATCTAGGTACCTGCAAACCCCCATATGTAGATACTGCACCTATACAGCTCACCCACTATACACCCATGTATACTATGCTCCATACCTGTTAAATGATTAGCCAGATTGATCACCCATTGTACATATGGTGTAAATAGAGAGAAAGGTAAATATTACTTACTTTACACAGTCACTACAGCTACCCATTTTGTATACTAATATGTTAAAGCATCAAAACAGGACACTTCATGTCTGGTGTGTGATGTTCAAGTAGCTGCTTCCTTTATTAATGAGTTTATAAGGCGTTTTAAGCAGACTAGTACAGTAATGATATCAGCTATTATGCAAGGCTTACTTGGATGTAGTGCAGAACCAGATATAATGCTTACACAAAGCTATACAGTATTGTAACCATGAGTCACCTTCCTGGATGAGTAATGGTAATGTCAAGTGCAGCATCTCATCATCCTACAAATTAGCACTGTTATTAGTGTGGTCACTTTTACAGAACAACATGGTCAAGTGTTAAAGCCTTCAACGATCATCATTTGATACACAAGCAGATTGCTGAATATTGTACGGTAGAACAGGCCACTATATACAGTGACAATGATACATTTCAACAGTATAGTTGTGCAGAAAAATGCTACATGTTGAAGGTTACAGTTAAAGAGATAGAATAAGAATTATTCAACCAAATTAATTGATTAATGGACTGCTGTAAGATACCAAGTGTCCTCCATTTGGATAATCTTTCTCAGCTTCCAGAAAATGAATGACTGAACAGCTGAAAGGAACTCAGATCTAACAACTAGAGTTTATATTTTGGAAGGGCATCAAAGTATAGAAGGTTGGAATGGATAGTCAACTTGAAACATTTGGAATCAAGGGTACATGGTCTGCTACTTAGTTACCATGATGAAGAAGGGTACATGGTCTGCTACTTAGTTACCATGATGAAGGGCTTTTGCCCGAAACGTCAATTTTCCTGCTCCTCGGATGCTGCCTGACCTGCTGTGCTTTTCCAGCACCACTCTATTCTAGACTCTGGTTTCCAGCATCTGCAGTCCTTGTTTTTACCAACTTAGTTACCATGTCCACTTGAATAAAGAAGTAAGGCAGTGAGTTGCAATATATGGTTCAAATTCAGAGTTTCATTGGGATGGTTTGAGCCCTGTCCACTCAGCATAACCTGGATAGATTGGAAACTAAAGTTCTTCATAGGACTTGCTGCCAATGTTATGCTCTTTCTCCATAGTCCCTTTTCACTGTTTGTACGAGACGCCCTTGAAAGCCCTCCCTTGTCTCTTATCTCTCGCAAGGAGGTTCCTTTGGTCCTGGGGACAACCTCCCTCCACCTCGTGGTGCTCCTGCCTGTCAACCAGCTGCTGTTTCCAGACAGGAGGGAAACTAAAGAAGAAAATGCAAATGTGGCCTGGCTATTTAAATCGACTGGGCCTTTTTCCAGCGATATTAGGAGGGTGGGTGGAGCGGAGAGGAGACAGTGTCATTATAGGTCTTAATTATGTTAAAATCCAGATGATAAAAATTACAGTATCCAAAAAGACCAGGCCAGAACCAAGTCTTCAATTGGACTTCCCTTATCTTCCCTATATTCTCAGTTATACTTGCTTTTCAAATATTTATAATTTTCTTTTAAATGTAATTTTGTGTCTGCTTCAATCGTGGAATCATAGCATTTTGCAATGTAGATGGAGGCCTTTGTTCTTCTAGTGATAATATTTAGACTTCATCTTTTTTCGTTCTAAAATGGAAGATAAAGTTTTGTTTTGCAAAAACTGCACAATCATTAACATCAGGGTTATACTATACACAGTGTGCACTGTACACTGATAGTAATCCATCCAGCTCATTCATTGAGATCACTGAGCCTCAACTATTATAGCATGGGAGCTTATTCAAATCATTTTGTCTGTCCTTATACCTGTCCTTGCCAAAGCAACCCAAAACTAATCCCACTTCCCTGCACTTTTCTCAAACTTCCTCTATTTCAAATGTTCAGCTACCTTTCCCTTAAAAGATATAGCACTCATAGCTCAGCCATTCCCTACAACAAAGTATTCCATTGTCTAATATCTCTTTAACCTTCTTAATTTCTCTTAACCTCTCTTCTGACTATTGGAGTTCATTTTAAATTGATGAGCCCTGAGTTGACTCCCTAATCAGATGAAACAGTATTTTCTTATTCATATTGAAAATAACCTTTATGATATCTTCTCATAGCCTTCTATGCTTCGGTGGATATCACTTCATCTACAGATTTCTTCTCATAAATATAGTTTCCCATCCTGACATCTTCCTGACGATTCAAAATACATAGAATGGTTACACCATTTGTGTGTTATTCTCTTTAAAGCAATTTAATTAGTTCTAGTTCTCTGCTTTCTCCCCAAAGACTTGCAATTTTCTTTCTGTGTAAATACTTATCCAATTCCTTTTTAAAAACTACAACTGAATCTTCCTCCACTATACTATCAGGTTGTGGGTTCCACGTTATTACTGCACTCTGCACAAAGACCTTTTTCCTCATGTCACTTTTGGTTCTTTTGTTTATCCTTTTAAATCTGTCTTCTCTGGTTCTCAACACTCTGCCAGTGGATGTAACTTCTGTTTAGCTTGGACCCCTCATGATTTTAACAATGCAATCAAATTAGTACACACCTTGTTTTCCCAAAGAATAGTAACTCCTGATTCTCAAATCTGTCAATGTAAGCCCTTCACATATGGAACCACTCTCACAAATCTTTTCTGAATCTTTGTGAAAACCCTCACATCCTTCCTGAAGAATGGTGTCAAGATTGGAACATAATATTCCAGCTAAGGCTGAACCAACATTTTTGTAAGATTAATCATAACTTCTTTGCTTCTGTATTATATGCTTCTATTCTAATACATAGAATAAAGAGCTGGTTACTGGCAGGCTCAACTCTCCACTTGCTCCAAAAGACTGACATGTTAGATGGTGGGCACTACCATCTTGGGCACACTCCATTAGCACCAGCTCCATGCACCCCTTATCCACTAGTTTGTAAAATGTTTTGATTGACAATAGAATTAACTTTGGTCTTTCTTTGAAGGTCCATGGTTGGTATCTAAAGATTTTTTTAAAAAATCAATCAGCACTTATTTTAGACCAAATAAAAGCAGTTAAGCCCTTCAGAAAATATCCTCTTTTCCACTTTTACAACTGAATTAGTACAATTAATTTATTTTAAAGTTTGATAAATTATCATTTTGGCTGAATCAATAATTTAATATTACAGTATAGTATCCTTATAGAGAAAAACTCAAATGCCTTATAGACCGTGATTAAGTTAGTTTAAGGACCTTTGCAGAACCTATCATGAAATACATCCTGTTACAGTGCTGATGAGACAAAATTAGTCAAAAATGTGTGGCTCCGTTGCATCTCGAATGATTGACCATGCACTGAGTTGGAAACCAGGCTCCCCTGAGCAAAGTTCCCTTTTCCTATTCCTATTCTGATTACTGTGAGTGGAATGCCAGAGTCTGAAGGCTCAATCGAGCCTTTGCTCCTATTGTAATGAGTAATTTGAAGGAAAATGTTTTGTTCTTTGTTCTTGTCTGCATGCTTTTTCTTCCCTCCACGTTGAAATAAGATTTAATGCCATTTGTTGTGTGACTGACTGTGCAAATGATGTAGAAACATTGTTAACTCAAGAAAATATGTAAATACTTATATTTGTTATATTTTGGAGAAGAATATTGATATCTGTTAAACATGCATAAAGCTGATGTAAGTTGTTTGTGAATTGCTAAAATCATATTTTAAGATTAACTCGTACTGGCCAATGGTCTTCATGTAACATTGCAGGGCCAGTTCTAAATATCTCTGCCCATTAATTAATCAGTAGGATCCCACCCTGGCAGAGCATCAGAGTAAGACTGTTCTTTCTCAACTTTCCTCAGACACACCATCCTGAGAAGCCACTTTTTCCTACCACAGGATACCCAAGAGAGCTCTATAGCTAGCAGTCTGACAGCCAAACTGAACCCTGGCCTTTTGTATCCTGCCAGGTTCGAAAAGCTGGACATCACCCCTAAAAGTGCCCAGAAGATTAAGCCCGTTCTTGAACGGTGGATGGCTGAGGCTGAGGCCCGCCACCGAGCAGGAATGCAGAATCTAACTGAATTTATCGGCAGTGAACCCTCCAAAAAGCGCAAGCGGCGGACATCTTTCACTCCCCAGGCCCTGGAGATCTTAAATGCCCACTTTGAAAAGAATACACACCCATCAGGGCAGGAAATGACAGAAATTGCTGAGAAACTGAATTATGATCGGGAGGTAGTTAGAGTTTGGTTCTGCAACAAGAGACAAGCGTTGAAAAACACAATTAAACGCTTAAAACAATCCGAGTCGTCGACAGGCCTGGCCATGGAACCACTCACAGACTCTTTTGAAGAAACCTCCTAAAACTAAAAACTGTCCACCAGTAATTCATGATGCAGACATCTTTGGGAAAGTCCTTGTACATCTCCTGCAAGTAAAAGACTGCAAACTGCTGTGTTGACACATTTCCAGACTGTCCATTGAGTTTACTATTGAAGAAAACAGCGCGACACATTATTGTGCAGTAGAATTAGTTTTAATGAAATTAAAGAACCCCCAGTCATTTAGCTGACTGAAACTGAACCAAATAGACATTTCATGAACTGTAAAATATTTGACTGAGAAAACCTTCTATGAGTTACAGAGAGCTCTGTATTTCACACAAAAACAACATCCGAATTAGTGCCTGTCATTGTCAGGTACAAAGTGCTGCATTAATATTAATCTGTTAACCAAAGTCAGAAGCAAAGCACCAGAATCAAGTTAATAGCCTACTGTTTTTGAGTGTATATTGTGTTAAAATTTTTACATTTGTAATTACAAAAGAAAATGGATGAATTACTTTTTTCTCGTTCACAGATTGTGTCCATTTGTCGTGTTGGGTTAACACAACTGTAGAAGCCATTATTATAAGGTTGTCACTTTGTCTTTCTTCTGTGCTATTGTAAAACCAGAAATGTTCGTATGCCAACAATTTCTATGTAATTTGGCAGTTGCCAGTGTTTCTGTGTGATGGATTTTAAATTGCACTGTATTTTAGTAGTGCAAAACAAAAGGGAATTGTGCACATTGCCAGTCATGTAATGTTGGTTGTCCCTTCTTTACAAAAATGGCCACCAGTGTGAAGCGATTCTATTTAGCAGTCTTGTACCACAACCTCAGTTGTTTGTGTAATTGCAACATCGGTGTAAATTTTGTGTGCAAAGCAATCTTTTTCCAAAGCCTGTTAGCCAAAGAATTTCAATATCATACTATTTAAGTGAAACATGACAAAGGTTAAGTGAGAAATTAGGACTGGGACATGACCATAATAAGGGCTGTCATCAGACTTATTTATTCAGAAGATGTATTACAGCAGTGTCTAAACTGAAGCACAGAGTTACAGTGCCTGGTCACCAGATTATTTACAGCTCACATTTATCCTGAACTTTAAATTACTTAACACTTAAAAGTTTTCCATATAAGAATGGAAACTCATCGAATCACCCATGTGCATACACAGACACACACACAAACAGACATGTACATAAATATACAGGCGCACATATAGACATATTCTTTCATTATAGATCTAATGTCTCTTCTGTTTCATTTAACCATGCTAAAAAGACATCATCTAAGAATCATGTTACTTGGTTAATGTAGCAAATGTTTAAAAGGCATACAAAGTACTTAAACTATGAGGGGTTTTAACAACATCCCAGGAACACTGGTTCTCACAATGCTCATAATTCATGACCAAAGTTAGTTTATAGAAGAGAGCATTGCACACACACAATTGAGAATGAATTCCAAGTCTTTATTTTCCAGTAGCATGAGGCCTTGTGTTTATCAGATGATTTAATGACACATCTGTAGCATACTTTTCTGAATCTTCTTTCCACAACTATTACCAGCTTTAAATGCCAAAAACAGAAATGACACATGATTATTTTGCATTGTAGTTCAAAGTTTGTGAGAATTGCAGTATTCAGCTGTTTTGTTTTTTCTGAATTTTGCTAATTATATTTAGGCCAAACCTTGAGAGTTTCAGTTTATGCATAGAGACTGAAGTAAGAACTTGAGGCTTAGTGGCAGTGTTCCTACATCAGATTTGAGTCCCACCTATCCTGAATATGTATCATAACAAGTCCAAATGGGTTGGTTAAGAATAATGTTATGAAGATAGAGATGTGAATATTGAAAACATCAAGCAGGGTAAATAACCAGTTTGCCAATATTATGAAAATATTGATTTTTAATCAAATTTCCTGGCACCAACTAGATTTTTTTCTAAATGTATTTCATCTTGATTCTAATATAAATTAGTCATCAGTGTACATCCAAAATGGATAAACAATAAGAATGTTTTTGTGGAAATTGTAACCCACATAATGCTTGATTTTGAATAGTAAAATTCCTTAATGAGTAGGTAACTCTTACTACAGTTTGCATCCTGTCCATCCTCTCTTAATTCAAGATCAAATAAGATATTGTACAAGAACCATAATGATTATTCCACATCAGTAGAATTTTAACCAGTTGGATTGGCACAAACATATGCTTATTTATTGAACAAGCTTAATAACTATATGCATTGAAGGGAATTAATTTTGGTTATGATTCAAAGCAATGCAATGTGCAAAAGAGTTAAGTAGAAATTACTTACAGAGAGTACAGAGAACAAGTAAACAGATGAGTGAATGCTTGATCAACATAATTGGTTTTGAGAATGTCTTTCAATGTGTAAGAACTCAGGGACAGAGTTCCAGACAGTAAGTACAAGATGGCTAAGGCTATGATTGATACTTGTAACACTGTAACATACAGATATCTGGTGAATTATTGTTTATCCAAATGCTGAATAGGATTGGACAACAATTAAAAATTACAGGTCAAGTAATGAATAATAGGATGACATTGTTATGGAGGACACTGAACATTTCAAATAAGTATAGGGGTGTCTGAAACCATATATGTGTCAAAAAAGGACATGTCTTTTCAAAGAGGACATCACCCAGCATGACAGAGGAGAGAAAATCATAAATGCAGAAACTGAGGAAAACAAAGTGATAATGTTTTCTGGGTATTAAGCCCACTGCCACTTGAAGGTCTTATCAACCATTTGCTACTCAAGGCTTAATGGTCATAACATGTTCCAAAATGACATCTTGCCTAATAAGTTACTGCCTTTTAGGGTGGTTTTATGGAACTGTATAATACAACAATCTCATGATGAGAATGGGACTGATAAGATAATTGCTAGACAGGATTGCTTACCAATCTCTTGATTATATTTGCCATTTGGATTATAGGTAGATTTTTTTCCATGATGTAGCAGTCCAATCATAGACAAAATGTACAACCATTGTAAAAAGAAGTAAACCAATGTTACAAGACCACCGCTGGCCCTCAAGAGAGACTTTGCAGTTCAGATAGCTGCTGTTTACATTCATTTTCATCTTATATTAAATCCATATTTCTTTACCCCTTTTTTAGTACTCATTTGTATATGTCTGTCCCCTTCAGCATCTTTTTTAAGTATAGATACAAGGTAAGAGATTCTGAAGAATCTAATGTTTGAAAAGGTTTAACTCATTTGACTCATTTCTACCACATTAATGGAAATGAGGCATACTGAATGAAACTGAGGAAGATAAGTAGAGGCTTAATGTAACTCAAGCTGTAACCAAATATAGAATAAAAATGCCTTTGCTCATCTTATCAATGCTGGACCAAAGCTCAGAGTATATGGGTATAGGTATATGCACATTGTATAGATGTGGCTCGATATTACAGACAATCTCACAATATTAAACTGTTACTTTTTAAATCTCTTTATAAATGCTTTACCTCAACACTCTACTTCTAGAACCCTAAATTACAACATTCAAAACCACTAAATTTCTTGTTAGACTTTAATCAATTGAGTAAAATCTATTTGGGTTGAAGTTTGCATTGTTCTCAGCTGAATGTGAACGTCATGTGTTTGCTTGTTTATAAATTAAGAAAGCTCTATGTGTAGCACAGTGTCCATTAATTCATTTGCAAAATAACATTTTGCAAAAAGCTATACTATTGTTGCCAGGGTCACTCAAATAAATTGCTGCAGAGAGTTTGGGTGTGAAATGCACCACTGTTACACTGACAGTAAGAAGATTATCCTGTTGGAAATTCAATGGAATGGAGGTTAAAAACTGGAGCCAGAGACCAAATTCACCAGGTCAAGATCCTTACTGCTCAGACACTTAAACCAAAGCTGACTTACCTGCACAGGTTGCTTACCTTTTATAGACTGAAAATACTGTACTTTATCTACAGCAATATCTGTATGGTCAGTTAAGCTGCACTTTGTGTATTTCTGAACAGCTTCAGATCTGTCACTTTTACTTTGTACCATAAAAATAAACAAAACATTTGAAATGATTTTTTTTTAAATGGTTATTTCATGGACATTTTAGCTTTGCTGTTTGTGTGATTTCATGTTGATTCCCCCAGATTGGAGAAGATGTTTTCAGAGTGGTTGCAGGGGAAATGATCGACCCAAGTAAGTATGATCTGTCATGGTCCTTCTGTAACAGCTTCCAAATTTATAGACAACTGTTGATTTTATGAGAGGAGGGAGTTCTATTCAACTGACTAACATTATGTTAACATCACAAGTGTGACACCAAATGGGCCAGTTTCTTTAGGTTTTTTGTGCTTTTTTTATTACTATCTTTTAGCTTTAAGCTTATAACTACAGGTCACAGTTAAGGGAGAGAATTATTTGTGCTGATTATGGTTTCTGTGATCTATGATGAAAAAGCAGAAATAAGGAAAGAAGTTGCCTTTATAAAGCCTCCTCCATAACTTCAGAAGTTCCAAAGCACCCATTTAAAACTGATGGAATGCTTTTGAAGTAGAGTGACTGCTAATATGTAGAGAAACATGGCAGGAATTTTACAATGATAAGTTCCACTAATTTTAATGGTGCTGGTTCATTGTCCAAGACACTGGGGAGAGTTTATTTGAAATTATATGCAAGTAGGAGGAGAAGTGAGGTTTCTGTTTAATATTTCTGAAAGATGACAAGTGGAACAGTGCAGCATTCCCTCTGTTGCACTAAAATGTCAGCCTAAATTTTATGGGGTTTTAACTTCCAACTGTGACTCGGAGGCTCAGGTGCTGCCTGTGAACTACAGCCGACAAATGATGGTCTCATTTTGGGCAAAAACTCCTCATTCCTGATGAAGGGTTTTTGCCCGAAACGTCAATTTTCCTGCTCCTCTGTTGCTGCCAGACCGGCTGTGCATTTCCAGCACCACACTCACAACTGACAAATGGTCAACCTGCTGTCTCAGAACTGGGAGACAGCTTTTATCCTCCCATATTTTTCTAGAAACATTAATACAAGTATATTTCATCTAACGTCATTTCTAATTGTGAACATACTCAGATTTTTAAGTTTGTTAAATGCTTCTTCAAAGTTTGTCAGAGTTCAACAGGAAGTCGTAAACAAAGTGCTAACTGATTAACCATTGTTCTGCACAGTGATAATTATTGTCATTTTTAGTTAGTGATATAAAGTTACAGTAAAAAATGTATAGTTCAATGAGAATTTGTTATTTTTTTAGTCGAAGTTAAATGACATTTAAAAGGGGTTATTCCATCCTTCTTCAGGGTCTCTCGAGACCGCAGGAAAAGCTCTATTTCAGGTCCGGCAGGTCAAGAAATGGACACATTTTGAAGAAGCTGTTGTCTTCTATCCTTTTCACCCAATCACCTTATAGGAACTTGATTACAAAATGGCACAGACCTCTTGAAAATTGTAAATATCCATTTGTCCGAAATAAAATTCGAACAATTACTGTGCAGCCGAGAACAAAATTGTGGAGAACAATCTTCCGAAGCATTGGGAAAAGTACCTAAGAAGCAGCTTAAAAGCTTTATGTAACCAGTCCATTAGCTTGCTCTTGATATTACCAGTAATAGCAAAGTTAAGAAATAACTTTGAAAACTTTGTTTAGTTAAGCGAATCCTCAGTGTAGTCCTTACGAAGCTCAGATGGACAACACAACCTGTCCTTTTAATCAGAGTAGTAACAGAGTAAGCTTTGGCCAACATTTTCCTCATGTTTACTGCTGGATCTTGGCAACAGTGGAATCTATAGGAAGGGATGCCCAAGTTTCAGGTCCCCATTAGACCAAAACCTGGTGCTCTGTTTTAATTTAATGCCATTTCTCTCCCCCACAAAAAAAATTAGTGGCCCACAATCCTGCCATGTTCCTCCCCATTCTATATAAAGCAAAATTTAAAGAAAACTGCAATGTTGGATTTTCTCCCATTAATATTCTTGGGCCATATCTATGGTAGTTGCTACGCATTAGGTGCCAAACAGAGTATTGGCAGTGGTCATTTTGTTCTGAGAATCTTTCTGGGTTTTTTTAAAATTCCCTAATGGGGTATGAGTATCACTAGCAAGGCCAGCATTTACTATTAATCCATAATTGCTTTTGAGAATATGCCCTTGTCTTCCTAGGTGACAGAGATTGTGACTCTCGAAGGTGCTGCAGAAGGAGAGTTGGTAAGTTTCTGCAGTGTTTATTGTAGATAGTACACCTCACTCCCTTTTCCTGGATGATGTTAAGCTTCTTGCATGTTGTTGGAGTTATATTCATCAGGACAATTGAAGAGTATTCCATGCTTGTGTCTTACAGATGATGGTCAGGAGTCAGAAGGTGAGTTGTGCAGCACAGAATTCTCAACTTCTTGTAGTCACAGTATTGATATGGTGGTCCAGTCAATAGTTTGGTCCCCAGGTTGCTGAAGATAGTGGGTTAAGTGGTGGTACTGTAATTGGTTGTGGAGTGGAGATAGTTATATTGTCTCTTGTTGTCTATGGTCATTACCTGATATGCACATCATGAGTGTTGTTTGCCACTTATCAAACCAAGCCTAATAATTGTCCTGGTTATCTTGCATGAGGGAACAGACTGCTTCAGTATCTGAGGGGAATATATCTGAACATTGTGCCAACATTCCCACTTCTGACCTCATGATGAAAGGTAAGTCAATTTACAGCAGCTAAAGATAGTTGAGCCTCAGACACTATCCTGAGGAGCTCCTGCAGTGATGTCCTGGCACTGAGATGATTGCCCTCCAATAAACAAAGTCATCTTCCTATGCCTCCAGCAGTGGAGAGCTCACCACCTGATTCCCATTCAGTTCAATATTCCAGTGTTTCTTGGTGCCATACTCAGTCAAATACTGTCATGATGTCAAGGGCTGTTATTCTCACCTCATCCCCTCCAGTCAGCTTTCTCGTCTATGTTTGGACCAAAGCTGTAAGCAGAACCCAAAGTAAGCATCAATGTATTGGTTATTGCTGTGTGAAGGTTGCACAATTGATGACATCTTCCATCACTTAGCTGATGATTGTGATTGGACTGATGAGGCACTAATTGCCCTACTCTTGAAAGCAGTAGATTCCTGGACACTTCTCCACATTGTTGAGAAAGCACTAGTGTTGTGACTGTGCTGGTATGGCTTGGCTAAATGTACATCTAGTCCTCGAGCACAAGCCCTTAATACAACAGCCAAGACATTGTCAGAGCCCATAAACTTTGCTGTATTCAGTAAACTCAATTGCTTTTTTTGAAGTTACATGGGATTAGCTGAAATCTGATATCACAGATTCCTAAATCTTCAGGAGGAGCACAAGCTAGATTATGCATTCTGCACTTCTGGCTGAAGATGGTTACAAATATTTCATCTTTGCCTTTTACACTTGGTCAGTAGTGACGAAGATAGCGAAGTCTCACATCCGAGATTCAACTATGAACATGCTAATTTCAGTGCTTCTTCCATATGGTATTCAACATTCAGCTCATCAGTTAAGGAGGTACGTGGGTGTTGGGGAGGGGAGGTGGAGATGTGTGGGAGCTATTGAGAAAATTCTAAAGGCACGCTCCTAATCTTTGGATAGATCCTACTGGAAGCTCTCATCACTGTGATCAGGTGTATGTAACCTTGCTATGAGCAACGTTGACTGATTTAACAATCCCTGGAACAAAGAGGAAGGTGACTAAGGACAGTAGGGTCCAGGAGGCAGCCAAAGCCTTGACAGCAGAGTGCAAATACTGCCTTTTGCTTTTATGAAACAAATGCCAAAAATGAATGTGACATTTTTTAGCTAAAAATGCTAACTGGCCACTAAAAAAGTCAGAGATGCATCATGTTTGCTTTCCACAATTGCATCATTTCAGGCATATGCTGACATTTGTGTTGTGAAGAAGAGGAGGATGTAAGGAGTTTGCAGACCAACATAGATAGGTTGAGTGAATTGGCAAAAAATCTGGCAAATGGAGTTAATCTGGGAAAATGTAAAGTTGTTCACTTTGACAGAAAATGGAAAAGCATATTGCTTAAATGGAACATGACTGCAGAATTCCAAGGTGCAAAGAGGTCGAGGTGTTCTCGTGCGTTAGTCACAGTAAGTTGGTATGCAGGTGCTGCAAGTAACTCAGAAAGCTAATTGAATGTTATCACTGATTATGAGAGTAATTGAGCATATCAGTAAGGATACTTCAATAATGCAGGGTATAATTGAGACATTTTGAATACTGTGTGCAGCTTTGGATTCCTTATTTAGGAAAGAAGTAGATGCATCAGAGAAAGTTTACTAAATTGATAGCTGGAAAGAGTGAATTGTTTTATGAGGAAAGTTTGAACAGACTGTCCCTGTTTCCACTGAAGTTTAGAAGTGTAAGCTGAAAATGTGTTGCTGGAACAACGCAGCAGGTCAGGCAGCATCCAGGGAACAGGAGAATCAATGTTTCTGGCATAAGAAGGGCTTAAGCCCGAAACGTCGATTCTCCTGTTCTCTCGATGCTGCCTGACCTGCTGCGCTGTTCCAGCAACACATTTTCAGCTCTGATCTCCAGCATCTGCAGACCTCACTTTCTCCTCTTTAGAAGTGTAAGGGTGACTTGATTAATATTTATATGATCCTGTACAGCCTTGCAATGTGAATGTAGAAATTATGTTTCCTCAGTGGATCAGTCTGGAACTAATAGGCAGTGTTCTAAAATTAGGAGCCATATCTTTAGTACAGAGATGAAGAGAAATTTGTTCTCTCAGATGACTGTGCAACTTTGAAACCCTCTGACTCAGAAGATGATGGAGGCAGGGTCATTAAATATTTTTGTGACAGAGATAGATAGAATTTTGAAAGGCAGTGGAATCAAAGATTATTGGACCTAGTTGGGGACATAGAATTTGAAGCTCACAGATTAACATTCTTGAATGGCAGAGCAGACTCAAAGGGCAAATGGCTTACTTCGTTATTAAACCATATTTTCTCCACGACTTCTGTTTGGAAAACACTCTGCTACTTGTCTTAAAGTCATCTCCCCACCTGCCCTCTTTTCTCCAAGTTGTCTGTGGACTGGATCATTTTGAATGTTTTAAATGGATTAATGGATCTCTTCTTCTGGTTTTTCATATGGAATGTCTCTTGGTGCCTACAGTTGCTGGTTCCCTTTAAACCCACCATCCTCCATCACATGGTGCTCCCAGATTGACAGACTTTTGAGGTCCATGCAGCAGAAGCCTTGGGTGTCTAAGGTGACATTTTATTGAAAATAGGAGGGACCTATTCCAGGCTGTACCTCCTCTGCTGCAGCAAGATAAGCCTTTCTTGAGCCACATTATCCCATTAATGAGGCATCTGAGAGTTGTTAGCAGGAAGGTCACATTTTGTTTTATACCAAGAGATAACATTATTGTGACCAAGACAAACTCTTCTCTGGTTGAAGAGTTAATAATAAACTCTTCTCTGGTTGATGAAATGCTATTCAAGCATTAGAACCCATGTTGATAACCTTGTGCATTTTTGTAACTCCATGGCATTTATTACAGCAGCTTCAGTTTTCATTATTAAAAGCTACCATTGCCTCTGTTGAGAGATTCCCTTTCACAGGAACTTTGGTTGTTCACATTTCCATTAAGTTGCCATGCATCTGGAATGGAATCCTGCAACTAATTCATCAACTGCACCATCTTCTGGGACAACTTCCCATCCTCCTGGTATGCTGGTCATAAAAGATTTGGTAGACTAAGGTTTTGCAACTAAGGAGTGATGCCTCCTTTTCTTAACAAAGATTATCTCCTCACTGCAAGCTCCTGTTCACCACTTAAACTCTATTCCTCACATTTGTTCTCCCTCAGCCTCACTAAGAAAGGTTTTGAGCTGGTGCCTATCAGAAACAAGTGCAGAACAGTTAAGAAGATTTTGGAAGAAATGAAATTTGTGAGCCCTGAATCCTGGAGCTACTGCTTGTCTGCTCCGCACAGCAGTTTCCCCAAATATAGAGGAAGAGGAGAGATTGTCCAGGATTATTGAATGGTAAAATTGCCAATGTTCTTTAAAAATAGATTATGAACATAAGCAATGATGATGTCTCATGAAGTCAGTCTGTATTTTCACTTAAGCAGTAGAGATTGCAGGGACACAACATAAAGGGAACATTCAGATTTTCTGCCAACACTTCCTTTGGAACAATTCATTCACTTTTGTTCAAGAAGATTCATTTCCCTTCTAATTGATATATTCTAACAGATACCAGGCACAGGTAAATTCTTATACGTTTATACCAATTTTGACATTCCTTCCAATATTGTTACACTTAAGGGATATTGTAAATGTGTATTTAAGCCTGGAACAAGTTTTTCTAAGCAAATGTGGTGAAAACAAATACTGTTTAAAGTCTGGCGTGTTCAGATTACTGTGATGCTTCACATAATGTTCTGTAGACAAAAAGGGCAAGGAATTTAGTTTCTACATGTGTCTTGAGTTGGTTTGATCAACAGCACCATTCCTTTTCAGAATGTTAAAGAGGAAGTCTGTCAAAAAATCATCTCTCTTGCCAGCTGCTTCACTGAGAGAAGATTTGCTTCAGAATTCTGAAGAAGTCATCGGACTTTAAGCTTTGTCCTCTCTCTGGGAATGCTGCCAGATTCGCTAAGGTTCTTCAGCACTTTCTGTGTTTGTTGCCTTTAACTTTTGTGGCTTCTGTGAAACTTTCCCAGCCATCCACTGTTCAAATTCACCTTATTCACAGTGTACCTCAATGATGACAAGAGAAGTAAGTGAGTTGGCACAAAGAGTAGGCACAGGGTTAAACAGTAATTATGGATGAAGTGTAAGATTTAGAATATTTAGGTGAATGTTGTTCCTCAAAGAAAGCGTTGACCACATCAAGTTTTTCATTCATTTCTGTGATTGCTGACAGTGTCTGGAAGTTGAATGATAACAGCAAGATTGCAAATTTCCTCTCCTGAAATGAGTAGGAAGGAGTCTTTGCCAAGAAAGGACTTAATGAAGTTTTTTTGGGGAGTGATGGTATTGGGGGGATTAATTGGTATGCTGAGCTGAATGGTATGAATCTGACTTTATTTGATATTGTGCTTGTTATTTATTAAAGCCCTGAGCTATTAGTTACAGCTTCTGTCCTCTGGCTATTGGCTGCCCTCTTGCATATCCTATTGTTGTCAGGATGGCAGTACTCTCTCCCACCACTTTGGAACTGTCCTTTCTCCATCTCCACAGTAGCAGTTTTGTGATACTAGTCTCCGTCAGATTTGCCCAGACACCTAAGGTAAAACATTGGGATTTCTTTTGGCTGTACTATTAGACTTGTTGCAGATCCATGGGCCTTATTATTTATTTGGTTTTTCTTTAGCTGCAGAGGACTTGTTCAATGATTGTTAGTGATAGGCCTGATCAGTAAATCAGTCATTCTGATATATAACTTCGAGGCATCAAAACTGGTGTGATAGGCTGTCACATCAAAAAAATTACTTCCATTTTCTGGGTAATGTCCATTCACAGGCAGAATATGGTGATTGCTACAAGGTACGTGTTTTTCCTATTGATGAGGGTTGTCATATGAAAGTTTCAGTAGAACAGGTTTCCCACCAATTGGTCATTTGCACCTGTGTGAATCCTTCCAGTCTGCACAGCAAGCTAGCTTCCCAATTCCTGATACAGAAGTGAGCTGCAGCCTAATGCAAATGAGGTCTTCAGATGCTGCTTAGAAAGATGCGGTGGTAAAGATATTCAAGGAAATGGTGACCTTGACTGGTAAAGACAGCATTATTCTCCTGATGGAAGTGGGCTACAAGTCTTTAGCTAGCAGTTGGTCTATGTCCTCATTTGTCTGAAAGAGGAACAAAGAGTGACTGAAGTACAAAAAAAGCAAATAGGGTTAAGGAAAATCCCCAAAGCCTTTTATTCATATATAAGGAACAAGAGGATAACTAGAGAAAGGGTTGGCCTCCTCAAGGACAGAGGAGGACAGTTATGCGTGTAGTCAGAAAAACTGGGTGAGATTCTTATTGAACACTTTGCATCAGTGTTCACCAAGGAGAGGGACATGACGGATGTTGAGGTTCCGGATAGATGTTTGATTACTCTACGTCAAGTTGGCATAAGGAGGAAGCAAGTGTTGGGTCTTCTAAAAGACATTAGGGGGGACAAGTCCCCAGGTCCAGATGGGATCTATCCCAGGTTAATGAGGGAATTGAGAGATGAAATAGCTGGCACCTTATCAGATATTTTTGCAGCACCCTTGAACATGAGTAAGGTCCTGGAGGACTGGAGAATTGTGAATGTTGCCCCATTGTTTAAGAAGGGTAGCAGGAATAATCCAGGTAATTATAGATTGGTGAGCCTGACATCAGTGGTTGGGAAGCTGCTGGAGAAGATACTGAGGGATAGGATCTATTCCCATTTGGAAGAAAATAGGCTTATCAGTGATAGGCAATATTGTTTTGTGCAGGGAAGGTCATGTCTTACCAGCTTAATAGAATTCTTTGAGGAAGTGACAAAGTTGATTGATGAGGGAAGGGCTGTAGATGTCATATACATGAATTTTAGTAAAGCATTTGATAAGGTTCCCCATGGTAGGCTGATGGAGAAAGTGGAAGTCGCATGGGATCCAGGGTGTACTAGCTATATGGATAGAGAACTGGCTGAGCAACAGGAGACAGAGAGTAGTCGTGGAAGGGAGTTTCTCAAAATGGAGAACTGTGACCAGTGGTGTTTCACAGAAATCCTTGCTGAGATCATCGTCGTTTGTGATATGCATAAATGATCTGGAGGAAGGTATAGGTGGCTTTTTCTCTTTTAACTTTATATGTTTCTTAACTTCCCTCGTCAGCCACAGCCGCCCATGCCTCCTCCTGGGAGCTTTCTTCCTTGTAGGAATGAACTGATCCTGCAACTTCTGCATTATACACAGACATATCCGCCATTGTTCCTCCACAGTCATCCCTGCTAAGATATTGCACCATTGAACTTTGGCCAGCTCCTCCCTCATAGCTCCTTTATTCAACAGAAGTACAGAAGATGACACTAAGATTAGTGAAGTAGCAGATAGTGAAGGGAATTGTCAGAGAACGCAGCAGAATAAGATAGATTGGAGAGTTGGGCCGAGAAATGGCAGATGGAGTTCAATCTGGGCAAATGCGAAGGTGATGCATTTTGGAAAATCCAATTCAAGAACAAACTATATGGTAAATGGAAAAAGCATTCGGGAAAATTGATGTATATAGAGATCTGGGTGTTCAGGTTCATTGTACCCTGAAGGTGGCAACGCAAGTCGATAGAGTGGTCACAAAGGCAGATGGCATGCTTTCCTTCATCAGATGGCATATTGAGTACAAGAGTTGGTAAGTCATGTTACAGTTGTATAACACTTTGGTTCGGCCACATTTCGAATACTGTGTACAGTTCTGGTTGCCACATTACCTAAAGGATGCGGATGCTTTGGAGAGGGAGCAGAGGAGGTTCACCAGGATGTTGCCTGGTATGGAGCATGTTAGCTATGAAGAGAAGTTGAGTAGATTAGGATTGATTTCATTAGGAAGACGGAGGTTGAGGGGGGACCTCATTGAAGTCTACAAAATCATAAGAGGTTTAGACAGGATGAATAGCAAGAAGCTTTTTCCCAGAGTGGGGGATTCAATTACTAGGGGTCACGAGTTCAAGGTGAGAGAGGAAAAGTTTAAGGGAGATATGCATTCTTTACGCAGAGGGAGATGGGTAGTGGAGGTGGTAGAGGTAGGCACGATAGCATAATTTAAGACAGATACATGAATGGGCAGGGAGCAGAGGGATACAGATCCTTGGAAAATAGGTGACAGGTTTAGATAGAGGATCTGGATCAGTGCATGCTTGGAGGGCCGAAGGGCCTGTTCCTGTGCTGTAATGTTCTTTGTTGTTTCTTTGTTCTTTGACACGCTAAGTTTCTTAATATGTGTGAGGAGTATACAGCTTGTAAGATGGCTCACTATAACAACTTCAAATTTATTCATTTTTAATCCTTTCATTCACTTTCTCCATATTGGAATAAAAGGATTCAAACTTGGAAACCCATGTCTCTCATCCATAAGTCTCTGTAAAGTCAGTTACAAGACCTCAGAAAAACTCATGACAGATTCTCCAGAGCCCCATGAGGATCCTATAATTTTGCAGATGCTGTCCCTTACAAAATAGTAATAATTTGGTTTGCGTTTGGAGCAGTATTTGGGTAAAGAGAGTGAAGGGCTTAGTAGGTAACATTTAAATGTCATGGTATGAACAAATAAAGACATACAGTATTACACCTCCTTGGCTGAAAACTACTTTGAGACAACTGGTATTCACAAGAGGTGCTAAACAATTGCACCTTTTGTTTTCAGCAAACTTCTAGTGCAAGGTCTTTCCATGATGACCATTACCACTCCATTTTATTCAGTTTTGTTCAAAGTAAATCAAAAAGAATCTCCTTTTATCTGTATTGCCTGACCCATATCCACAAATGGAATCATTTCTACTAATGTCATTTTACTTGGATTGGTTGGCCACAGAATTCCCAAGTCAACAGAATCCACATTCTTCATTTCTACCTTGGAAGGGCATGATATGGACTAGAATCTATAGCTGAAGGGCATAATGGATAACTTTCCAGGCTTCTTAAGGAAATTACTTTCTCAGCATTTCTCTTTGGCTTTCTGAATTCATCACACTGGAATAATTACCTTCTCCAGCAATGCAGATTGTCCTGTGGGACATGTTCTGAGGAAACATCAACATATTTGCTTCTGTGATTCAACATGAGGAGACCATTTAGGACTCATGTTACTTCTAGTAAGATGCCTGCCTTGTACATCCACTGTTAGTTCCAAGAAGCAATGACAGCAATAAGGCATCTGAACTATATTAGCAGATCTCAACTCACTACATATGGAAACAAATTACTGCAGATGCTGGAATCTATACTGAAAACAACAAATGCTGGAGATCACAACAGGTCAGACAGCATCCATGGAGAGAGAGAGAGAGCAAGCTAACATTTTGAGTCTAGATGTCTCTTCATCAGAGCTGGGAACACAGAGATCACAACAGGTCAGACAGCATCCATGGAGAGAGAGAGAGCAAGCTAACATTTTGAGTCTAGATGTCTCTTCATCAGAGCTGGGAACACACTGCATGTCTTCAAACTCACTGTGTGCAACTCACTGCATGTCTTCCAGTGTAAAATAAAGGTGAAATGGAAAACTGTGGAGTACATTGTAGTACTATTTTCCAGAACTCCAGGGTGCTGTGATATCAGTCCTGTTTGCCTATTTTTCCAAGTGCTAAGTTTTACAAATTCACCATCTTGGTGAACCAAATGAGGAGAAATCAAAAGTTTCAATTTAATGTTGTGGAGCTGTAGTAGAATTCAAAAAGAAAATGACATTGAATTCAATTTATTATGTTTCATTCTTGAAGTAAAATTAAGATAACTTGCTTGAATTGGTTCTGAATCCTTCCTGTGAAAATGATTATGCAGTTTGGCAACATTTGCAACATTGATAAGCGATGAACAGATGACAGATGAAGCAAAGACCTTTCACCATACACTCAAAGTAAATTAATCTCAAAACAAAAGATTCAAATACATTGCCAAAGTAAGGCAAACATTCTCTGAGATACATCAAACATCTTTATTTGTGAATCAGTGTAGTAGTGATGTCACTGGATTAATAATGTAGGGTGCTAAACTAATACTCCAGGGAAATAGGTCCAAATCCAACTAGTGGAATTTAAATTCAATCGATCAAATCTGGAGTTGATCTAATCGCTTTGACCGACTGTTATTTTTGTTTTAAAAATCTGAATCATTAATGCCCTTTAGGGAAGGAATGCTACCATCTTTATCTGGTCTGGCTACATGTATCTCCAGATCCACAGCAGAATAGAGTCATGGTATTGTACAGCATGGAAACAGACCCTTCAGTTCAACTTGTCCATGCCAGCTAGATATCCTAAATTAATCTAGTCCCATTTGCCAGCACTTGGCCCATGTCCCGCTAAATCCTTCCTATTCATATACCTATCCAGACGCCGTTTAAATGTTGGAATTGTACCAGCTTCCACCATCTCTTCTGGCAGCTTGTTCCATACACACACCACCTCTGCATGAAAAAATTACTCTTTGGGTCCTTTGTAAATCTTTCTCCTCTCACCTTATGCCCTCTAGTTTTGGACTCCTCCACCTCAGGCTAGAAATCTTGGCTATTCACCCTGTCCACGTGCCTCATAATTTTATAAACCTCTATAAGGTCACCCCCTCACCCTTCTATGTTACAGGGAAAATAGCCCCAGCCTATTCAGCCTCTTCCTATAGCATAAATCCTCCAGCCCTGGCACCACTCTTAACTTCCCTGTAAAATGGTTGAGGCATTCAAGGGCAGTTAGAGATGGACAACAAATAAAGGCAATGTCAGCAATACCCCTATCCCACAAAAGAAACAAGAAAACTCTTGGGAATGAATTTACATGGGGACACCTGCTTAACTTTTGGATCTTAGTAACAGGAGAAAGTGAGGACTGCAGATGCTGGAGATCAGAGCTGGAAATGTGTTGCTGGAGAAGCGCAGCAGGTCAGGCAGCATCCAGGGAACAGGAGAATCGACATTTCGGGCATAAGCCCTTCTTCAGGAATGAGGAAAGTTTGTCCAGCAGGCTAAGATAAAAGGTAGGGAGGAGGGACTTGGGGGAGGGGCGCCGGAAATGTGATAGGTGGAAAGAGGTCAAGGTGAGGGTGATAGGTCAGACTGGGGAGGCTAGAAATCTTGGCTATTCACCCTGTCCATGTGCCTCATAATTTTATAAACCTCTATAAGGTCACCCCTCACCCTTCTATGTTACAGGGAAAATAGCCCCAGCCTATTCAGCCTCTCCCTTTAGCACAAATCCTCCAGCCCTGGCAACACTCTTAATTTCCCTGTAAAATGGTTGAAGTATTCAAGGGCAATTAGAAATGGACAACAAATAAAGGCACTGTCAGCAATACCCCTATCCCACAAAAGAAACAAGAAAACTCTTGGGAATGAATTTACATGGGGACACCTGCTTAACCTTTGGATCTTAGTAACAGTCAATGTACATGATAAATCAACAATAATAAATTACAAATTGATAAGTTTTTTTTAAACGTGTAAATGCTGAAGATTATAAAAAACTCAACCAATATATTCCTGTTTCAATGCCATTTCCACTAAATCAACTGACTATCCTTACAGTTATTATTTATATAATTCATAGTGAGTTTTGAGAAGATTCGTAGCTCAGGGTGAGGTTCTGGATGTAGGTTTGCTCACTGAGCTGGAAGGTTCGTTTTCATGAATGTTATATAATTCATCTACCCTAGTTCCTTTGCCAGAGGAAAATATGTGTCCTATTGTTGTCAATATTCATAGAGTCATAGAGATGTACAGCACAGAAAAAGACTCTTTGGTCCAATTCGTCCACGCTGACCAGGAATCCTAAACTGATCTAATCCCATTTTCCAGCAGTTGGCTCATATCCTTGTAAACCCTTCCTATTCATATAACCATCCGGATGCCTTCTAAATGTAATTGTACCAGCCTCCACCACTTCCTCTGGCAGCACATTCCTGCTGGTGGAAACAGTTTCTCCTCACCTGCTCTAGCAAACCCTATTATAATTTTATACATCTTTATTAACTTTTACCTGAGCTTCCTCTGCTTTAAGGAGAACAAGTCTGGATTCTCTGGGATCTCCACTTACCTGACATCCCTCATCCCTGGTGCAGTTCTATTTAATTTCATTTGCATGCTCTCCAAGATCTTCAACTCCTTCCAATGATGTATTTCTCCAAAATGGACACAATAATCCGGCAATTTATAAAGGTTTATCATAATTTATTCGTATTGCATTCTCGCTCTGTTTATAAATTCCAGATACCTTTTTTTGTAAGCAGCTTCATCAATACAGGGATGGTAGTATTGTGGGGAAATGAATTCAATCAGTAAATCTGAACTTAAGTCTCAGTTTTTGGTAACCATTGTGATATAAATCCCAAGACTGAATGTTGTCTAACTCTTGTTGCATATGAAGACAAACTGATTTACTGACGAAGGAGTCTTATTAGTGCAAACATCCTCACCTCCTACCTTATGGTGGGAGGAAGGTAATTGATAAAGCAATTGAAAATGATTGTGGTTGGGTCTACCTACCTCACATACCTGTGGAACTCCTGCAATACTATTGTAGGATTAAGATGATTGACCTCCAACAACCACGACCATCTTCCTTTCTGCTAGGTATGGCTCCAATTTACAGAGACTTTTCATTCTAATTCTCATTGACTCTAGTTTTCCCCTTGATGTCACATTTGATCAAGTGCTAGTTTGATGTCAAGGGTAATTGCTTTCACCTCACTTTTGGAGTTTAGCTCTTTTGGCCATGCTTGGCAGAAGCTGTAATGACGTCAAGAATTGAGAGGCTGTGTGGAATCCAAATAGAAGATCAGTGAGCAACTGAACTAATGTCAATTGTGAACTGTGAACAAGCCTTACATCATTTTGTTGACGATCAAGAATAGACTGGTAGGTATTAATTGGCTTGGTTGGATTTGTCCTACATTTTTTGTGGGGAGGACATACCTGAGCAATTTTCCACATTACCAATTAGATGCCACTGTTGTAGCTTTACTGGAACAGCTTAGCTAGAGGCACACTTGTTCGAAAGCAAAATGTTTCACTACTATTGATAGAATGTTGTTGGGGTGCATTGTACTCAAGTTACTGTTTTCATTAGCTCAGCAGCCCTTTTAAGTATTCTGTATTGGACCAACAATGCCAAGTATATCATATGGTGGTAGTAAGTGAAAGAACAGAATGGAAAATTCTCTACCTTTACCAGAAAGCTTTGAACAAGCCAATGGACTTAACCAGCATGAGTAAGTCTGAACTGATGCTGGAGATTTTCCAGATATTACAATGCATTAGGCCCATCTGCAAAAGAGAGTGTTGAGCAGGTAAATGTATTATGAAATGTGATGGGTGGCTGTGCAGGTGAAATCCTGGTCACCAGGATAGGAAAAAGCTACGTATGAGGAAATAATTGACGCCGACTTCAGTCTGAACAAGAATGCCTTTGTGGACTATGTTTAACAAGAATATCCAGCAGCAAGAGGAATTTTTTCTAATTCGCTCATGAGATGTGGCCTTTGCTAGCTGGCCAATATTTACTACACTGCCCCTTGAAAAGGTAGTGCTGAGTTGCCTTCTTGGACTGCAGCAATCCACATGCTGTAGGTTAACCCACAATACCCTTAGGGAGGGAATTCCAGATTTTTGGCCCAGCAACAGTGAAAGAACAGAAATATATTTCCAGATCAGGATGGCATGTGGCTTGGAGAGGACCTTGCAGGTGGTGTTGTTCCCATGTATCTGTTGCCCTTGTCCTTCTTGATAGAAATGGTCATGGGTTTGGAAGGTGCTGTCTAAGGATCTTTGGTGAATTTCTGCAGTATATCTTCAGATAGTACATACTGCTGCTACTGAACGATGTTTGTGGAGAGAGTTGATATCTTTATAAAGAACCTATATATACTGCAGTGAATTGAGGATGTGGTAGGTTTAAAAATAAATTTGTCAAAAGACAGACTTTCCTCCGCAATCCTACTGAGCAAATAAGCTGACGTCAGGAAGCATAACTGATCTGTGATTCAAGATGACAATGAGAATCTGATTTCAAATGCATTGAATGGTGGTAAGATTAATTATGTAGATGATATCCATGATATTGAGATACTTTTCCTTGTAGAAATCCAGGATCCAAGCAGAGTACTGTTGGAGTACTGATACTCTATTAAAGAGTAGCAAGGTGTGCATGCAGTAATTTTGATTCTTTCTGATGCTGAATTCTGGGTTGGAGGAAAGTCAACGTAAGCTGTCACGCAACAGAATTACAGGCTAGAAGATACAGAACTCAGCATTATAGGAGAACTGAATGTGATCCTTCAAATTCAAAGAGAAAAGTTTCAGAAACATGTGTGATCTTAAATCAGTGTTGTCCACTCTTAATCAGGAATGTCTATATTGACCAAAACATAATGACACAGTTGAAGAATTAGAGAGGAAGAAGACCAGCCTAAAAAGCTGAGAGCTGAATTTTCACAGCTGGTCACAGGATTTGGAAAATTAAACCAGCATGCCTCATAACTCTTCAAAGTCAGTGTGTCTGTTTGCATAAAGCAAAGGTCCTCATCCACTCTTGCAAACAGAAATAAATTGATTCATGTTAAGGTGAAGGGTTATTCCACCCATGATACACCTGTACTAGGTTGTTATTTGTATCAGAATTTGCATAGATTTTACACAGCGGAGCATAGCAATGGGCACAAAGTTATCCTACATCATCTACAGAGGTGAACTTAGCAAAGCTGGGCAAGTATTTAGTTTTCATGAAACTAAATGCAGATAGTGCAGATTAGCTATCACCCTCAATGAAGGATCTAAGTTGGTCACAACCATCAATACACTGGTTGGGAGTTTTTGTTTCTTTGGTATCATCAGTGCCTGAAATCTTCCAGACAACAAGATTAACCATCTTAAACAGACTGGATGGAGTTGATGTAACACGGATGAGAGCCTGATCTATGGATCCACTCAGTCAGAACATGGCGTTAGACTGTGAGCTGTGCTGCAATGCCAAGGGAAGGCAAGATTCTCATTCAATCAAATAGAAATTCTCAAAGCCTATTGTCAAGTTTCTTCGGCATATTATGGATACATTTGATAAGATTTAGTCCATAGAAGATGAGACCAATCGAGTTGTTTCTGACTCCTTGGAAAAGTGACCGACCTCCTGAAACTTGTTTTTAGAGATGTACGGCTTGGAAACAGACACTTCGGTCCAACCCCTCCATGCCGACCAGATATCCCAACCCAATCTAGTCTCATCTGCCAGCACCTGGTCCATATCCCTCCAAACACTTCCTATTCATATACCCATCCAAATGCCTTTTAAATGTTGCAATTGTACCAGCCTCCACCACATCCTCTGGCAGCTCATTCCATACACATACACCCTCTGCGTGAAAACATTGCCCCTTAAGTCTCTTTTATACCTTTCCCCTCTCACTCTAAACGTGTGCCCTGTAGTTCTGGACTCCCCGACCCCAGGGAAAAGACTTTGTCTATTACCCTATCCATGCCCCTCATAATTTTGTAAACCTCTATAAGGTCATCCCTCAGCCTCCGACGCACCAGGGAAAACAGCCCGTCTGTTCAACCTCTCCCTGTAGCTCAGATCCTCCAACCCTAGCAACATCCTTGTAAATCTTTTCTGAACCC
>NC_057713.1:109806901-109815562 GCF_004010195.1 Chiloscyllium plagiosum | reverse complement strand
ACAAAAAGTAGAGGGCCCAGCACCGATCCTTGTGGCACTCCACTGGTCACAGGCCTCCAGTCTGAAAAACAACCCTCCACGAGCACCCTCTGTCTTCTACCTTTGAGCCAGTTCTGTATCCAAATGGCTAGTTCTCCCTGTATTCCATGAGATTTAACCTTGCTAATCAGTCTCCCATGGGGAACCTTGTCGAACGCCTTACTGAAGTCCACATAGATCACATCTGCAGCTCTGCCCTCATCAATCTTCTTTATTACTTCTTCAAAAAACTCAATCAAGTTTGTGAGACATGATTTCCCACGCACAAAGCCATTTTGACTATCCCAAAACAGTCCTTGCCTTTCCAACTTACATGTACATCCTGTCCCTTAGGATTCCCTCCAACAACTTGCCCACCACTGAGGTCAGGCTCATTGGTCTATAGTTCCCTGGCTTGTCTTTACCACCTTTCTTAAACAGTGGCACCACGTTTGCCAGCCTCCAGTCTTCCGGCACCTCACCTGTGATAATCGAGGATACAAGTATCTCAGCATGAGGCCCAGGAATCACTTCTCTAGCTTCCCGTAGAATTCTCAGGTACACCTGATCAGGTCCTGGGGATTTATCCACTTTTAACCATTTCAAGACATCCAGCACTTCCTCCTTTGTAATCTGGACATTTTGCAAGATGTCACCATCTATTTCTCTACAGTCTACATCTTCCATATCCTTTTCCACAGTAAATACTGATGCAAAATATTCATTTAGTATCTCTCCCATTTATTCATGAGTGTATTGAATCAAGTCAGAAAGTTCTTGGCAAACCGAGCTGTCGTCAGCAAGCCATTACATGACCTGTTCAGACAAGAGATTACATGGTGCTGGGAGGAAGCACAACAGTGTGTTTCTGAGAAATTCAAAGAGATATTAATAGCACTTGGTATTTAATCTTGTGATGACCCAGAGCCATCTACAATTATTGCTGCAGGTGTTACTTCTACAGGCTGAGAGCTGCAATGTTTCAAATACAGGCATTTGAACAGCACAGACCAGTTTACTTCATATTCAACAGAGGTGTACAGTGATAAAAAAAAAGGATGGTTAGCTGCTACATTGGCTTGTGAAAAGTTTGCATATTATGTTCTTGGTCTACACTTCAAGATAGTGTCTGGACTATATTTTCATTTGAAAATATTAACTGGAAAAATGGAAGTTTGGAAACTGTTATGTTGCAGTAAATGTACTACTTATTTTGCAACTCAAAGGAAAAGTGGAACTTTTGTGATGTTCATTTATTTGTTACTCAAGATGATGTAACATGTGGAAAAGCTTGCTTTGATAATTTTGTGAGACATGCTGGCACTAACTGTATTTGTGTTAAAAACTGACCAACAATAGTTTTGATTGCAGTTTGTGGCAGATCGAAGAAGGTGGTTGTACTCAGACTTCTGGAAAGCCTTCAAGTGAACTCTCTCTCTCTCTCTCTCTCTCTCTCTCTCTCTCTCCCCCGCTGTGAATGGAAGAAACCCAACTATCAAAAGTTCTGAAAAAAAAGAGTTTTGCCCATAAACAAAATCCTTGGCCCAACTGAACAACTAACAAATTGCAGATCACCATGAACAACAATGTTAAATCATCACAAGAATCCGAAAGAACTGTGAGAAGCCACTTTATTCTGCCCTTGTGGACTGAATTCTTGATCCACAGATTTGTCCATTTTTGCCCAGTATTTTCCGTCAATGGTATTTTTGCAGAGCTGTCTGCCATGTTTCTACTATTTATGAAAGTGTGTATTATTGGGCTTTAAAGAGGATATAGTTTAAGTTTGAATATTAATAATTAACAATTAATTTTCCCATCTGTCCAAGTTTGTTTATAATAAATTTTGTTTCCTTGTTCATTAATGAAACCTGTGTGATTTTCTTTTACCAGAGACAATGGCCGAAGTCAGACAAATCAACCATTTTAGTGATTCCATTAGTTATTTATATATTTCATTGAATCCCTACAGTGTGGAAGCAGGCCATTTGGCCCATCAAGTCCACACTGACCCTCTGAACAGCATCCCACACACACATCTTCCCCCCCTCCAATCTACCCTATTTCTATAATCCTATATTTCCCATGGCTAACCCTCATAACCTGCACACTATATGTAATTTAGCATGGCCAATCCACCTAACCTATACATTTTTGGATTGAGGGGGAAAACCAGAGCACCTAAAGGAAATCCACGCAGACTCCATACAGACAGTCATCTAATGGTAGAACTGAACCCAAGTCCCTGGCCCTGTGAGGGAGTAGTGCTAACCACTGAGCTGCCGTAATTTGTAGAACTTGGAGTTTGATTTCCTGCACATGCTTTCCATCATGGTCAAGACAATAGAGAAAGAGCACAAGCCCTTAGTGACATTCTTACATTCTGAGGAATTAGTAAGAATTCCTTCATGCAAACAATGATTCAGACTCATAATGGTGAGCGCTGGTGAAAAAACCCAGAATATTTTCTGAGGCAGCAGCAGATCATAGCAGTTGCTTTATCCCATATCACAGTGACAAGGTCTGAAAAATGTAGAAACCTTTGCATTGACAACAACCACAACAACCAGCAACAACTTAGCGACTTAGTGAAATCAGAGATGAGCAAAAATCCAAGGACAAGTGCATTCAACTCAGAGATATTGCAACAAAGGATGGCCACATAATTCCATTCTCATGAATTCAATAATCAGAGAGGCCACCTCAGTTTAGTTGATCATTTACTCATCTATTATGAGGCAGTGGTCATTCCAACAGTTCTAAGATTTAACATATTACAATGACTACACAAAGCACATTTGGGCATCCCAAATTTTGAGCCAGAGCAAGATATTCCACTTGACGGCCTTCGTTCTCAAGATTGTTAGAGGGGATGATATCAAGCTGTATTACTTGTGCAATTCATCATCAGGAAACAAGAAAACCACAACCATGTGAATCTTCCATAGGACAAAGACTGAGAACTAAACTCACTACTCTTCTATCCACTTGTGCAATGAGTGCAAGCTAATGACTTGGACAAAGTAACAAAGAAAGGAATAAATATCATTGCAGTAATTTATGTATCTATTGTGCACACACATACACTTTAAAAACAATGGAGGAAAGAAGATGGCTTAAGAAAAGAAAACAAGGTCAAAGACTTCAACACACCAGCATTAAAGTCAAGAATTATTTGATTTTCACAATGTAGAAATAGTCATAGAACTGAGGGGCGGATGGGAGAATGTAATATATGGGTTAATCCTAACTATGGCATATTCTATACAGATACAGTGTACTGCATTACGGCAAGTAATGAAACATCATATTGCTGTCTTCTGTGAAACATTGTGACAAGATGTAGTGAGTTGAGATGTGTTCTAATAAAGCTATCATTTTTCTTAACTCAGCAGTTCCTGTAAATGTTCTATGTTAGGTCAAAAATAGCAAAAATTATATAACTGGGAAACTCCAATGGACTGATGTGTGTGTCTGGTATTGAATCAGTAATGTTAGTCCTACCATAACATACCCTATCAACACTTATCATTGATTATTATGATATATAATGTTTTCCATTCGCTATATTAAGCTTCATCTGTTATCATTATATCATTGACAAGCGCCTTGATCCTATGATTCCTTATTCTTGACTGTACCTCAGCTTGCAGTTCAGTAGCAAATAAATAATTGATCTACATATGTAGCATATCTAAATATAAGAGAGCAAGACATATTTATAGAGTGGTTTTGAACCATGGGATATCTCAAAATATAATATTAATAAAACACTTTTGAGGTGTTGTCATGTGTGATAATGAAAGCAATGTAGTAGCCAAACCTGGAAGGAATGGTGACAGCATGTGGTATTGTCACTGGACTAACAATCCAGAGGCACAGGTAATACACTAAGGACAAGGGTTTGAATCCCAACATAGCAGATTGTGAAATTTGAAGTCAAGCCAAATTAAGAATGGTGACCATGACCAATTGAGTTTACTAAAGCTTTTTAGGGAAGAAAATCTGCTTCCGTTCCTCAATCTGTGATTCCAGATGATTTTTAACAACCTACTGAAATGGCCCAGCAAGCAACTCAGTCCTACCAAATGTCAAAAATTCCTCAGAAAAGGAATAAAACCAGACAGACCACCAGGCACTGACCAAAGCACCAGAAACAACAACATCAAAATTGACTCTGCAAAGTTAATTTTACAAATATTTGAGGGCTGTCTCACAGATTAGTCAAGCAACAGCCTGATATATTCATATGTAATCTACCTGACTGACAATGTCTTAGTTACCGCCATCACGATGATGTCCTGTCCCATAAGCAGGGCAGAAGCCATTGGGATTCAGTTAAGAAGGAGTTGCTTTGCAGCCCTTTCTACTGACTCTGTATCCCATGGAGCCTCATGGCATCAGGTCACACATGGACAAGGAAACCTAAGCAGATGACCATGTACCTACTTCCCTCAGCTTATGGAATTAGTGATCCTCCATTTTAAACATCTCTTACAGGAAGCACTGAGGATGGCAAGAGTGCAGAATGAATTCTGGATGGCGTATTTCAATGTTCATCACCACTGACCAAGCTGATAGAGCCCTAATGGGCACAGCTGCTAATCAGTCTGCAACAGGTGGTATGAGAACCAACAACACAGCACAAGATACTTGAACTCATTCTAAACTTTCTGTACCGTGCATCAGTAGGAGTCACTACGTCACGGTGATATGACCACCTGCTAAATGGGCTAGATTTAAAATATATCTAGCAACTCAAGATTGAGCACCTATGAGGTCCTGTGGGTCATCTGTGGTAGCAGAATGAATTCAAATATGTATTCTGTAATCTCAAAGCCTGACATATCTGCTGCTCTACCATTACCAACAAGCCAGGGGGTTCAACCCTGGTTCATGTAGAGTGTCAGAGAGCATGCTAGGGGTAGTAATAGACTTACCTAAAATGAAGTGGCAACCTGGTAAAGCTACAAAAGAGAGCTACTTCTGTGCCAAAAACATAGGCAGTGAGTGATAAATAGAGCAAAACATTACCACATCTAATGGATCATATCTAAGTTGTGCAGTCATGCCATATCTAATCTTGAATGCTTGTGGACAATTAGCTCACCGGAGGAGATAGCTCTTCCTCAGTAATGGGGGAGTCAAGCACAACAGTACAAAAGATAAAAATGAGGGATTTTCAACAACCTCCAGCGGGCATAACACATCTCAGTCTCCTCCTGTGGTCCCAAGTATCAAAGATGCCCATCATCAGTGAATTTGATTCACTCCACATGATATCAAAAAAAATCCAGAGGCTCTAGATACTGCAAAGGCAGTGGGCCCTAAAAATATCCTGGTAGAGTATAACAACTGACTGAAATAGTACCCCATAAATCAAGCTCGACTATTCCCAAAGTTACACTAAATGGTAAAGTATTTTTAAGATACACATAGTACCTTAATTTACCTGAGCTTCAGGCCTAGTTCAATAGAAAGCACAGATAGATTATTAAACAAGAACTAATATTTAGAAGTAATTAGACTATAGCTCCAAATAAACAGATATAAAGATTGGCATACAACACTACTAATTAAAATTCTAATTCCTGTATAAACTCACACACACACTCATAACAAACAAACAAGAAAAATAGATTCTTGGTAGGGGGTAGAAAAACTAGTAAGTCAGTTCAGTAGTCTTTAATTCCCAGTTCTGGTGTTGAGATGATCCTTCTTTGGCTAGCCAAGCATTTAGCATTCAGTTGTCTTTTAAAGTTCTTGAATGTTTTGAGGTTTCTGCCTTTACCACCCTTACAGGCAACAAATTCCGGACTCCCATCACCCTGTTGGTGAAAACGATTTCCCTCACATCTCCTGTCAACCTTCTGCCCCTTATCTTAAATCTATGTCCCCTGGTCATTGATCCAAAAAGAAATTGGTTAAATGCTTGAAGTGAAACAATTTACAGCTCTATGGAGAAGGGGGGAGGGGACTGGAACTAATTAGATAGCTCTTTCAAAAAGCCAGCAGAGGAATGATGGGTCAATGATCTCCTATGCTGCATCAATCACTGATTCAATAGTTCTATTCATTGTTGTATGGTGATTATTTGTTTATTAAAATTATCGATGACAACATGACACTGATGTATTTTGTTGCAAGAACATATGCCTTCCGGTTTGAGAAGTTCAGTAACTGAGTGCAGCTGAGGATAAAGTTGTACCATCAACCTGATTTACAGACTGTGTCACACCAGCCTTGTTTTTTCCTAACACAGTCATTGATTTGCTGTTGAACAGTTTTTTAAATTTCTCAACAAATTCTGTTGTAGATTGAGAGCAAATCAATACTTGGAATTTATACCCATCAAGAAAGCTGCAATGGCAAGGAAGTCCCACTGTGTAAATGAGTATAAATTTCTTGGAAAAACACAATCAAACTGAAAATTGTGCTGGATGTACAGATGACATTAAATAAGTTTTCTTTTAAATTAGTTTCTGTGTTCAACCTTTTACCTGTTATAGTTTTATTCTTTTATAATTCAAACATATTTCTCAATTTTCTTGTATTATATTCCTTTAACATATTTCTCAACAACATTTTCTCTGTTTAGCTTGTTTTTTTAATTTAATTATTTAATGTTTTTCATTTCATGTTCATTTGTCCCCTTGATAATTTGTTTCTCCTTATTGAGTCAAGGTGCTAACATAACTCAAAGCATCAAGACCCGATCGTTTCTTCCTGTCCAACATTATTTCTCAACAGGGATCAGGAACAAACTGCTTGCAGGAGAAATAATCAGGACTGTGCAATGAAGAGTAGATGCAGAATGTAGGGTTATCTGTGGTGTGTTCTGATGTAAAGTAAGGATATGTATCCTTTTTATGTTGCAACATTTAATCATTGAAATTACAACTCAGAGGGAGGCCATTGTATACTAGCATGTTAACTGCTGTTTTCATTCATGTCTGATATGTTTCTCAACTCCATTCGCCTGCCTTCTCCCTGTAACCATTGGTCCCCAAAAATTCTCATTCCTTGATCGAGAATCAAACCTCGGCCATGGTGGTGAAAGCACTGAATCCGAACCTTCTCACTCTCACCAATTTAAACTCCAGCTATGCACAAATATTAAATGAACAACTAACTTTAAGGCAGCATGCAAGACAAGAACTACAGGGTAGATCAATCCTTACTTGACATGATGACAGAGACACAAAGAAATCAATGAGGAAACCTCAACAAAATGCACATGTAGAAATTTACTCTCACACAGTTGCTCCTATTGTTACTCCTAACACAGCATTTTCGCTTCCTTGCCTTTTATTTCTCAACCTCACTCATGACTAGGTGGGAGAAGATTTTTCTCTGTGTTGTCATAACCTCAACATGACAGACTCACAAGCATTCTCCCTCCCTTCTGATGACGACTGTGTCTTTTGAATTTCCCCATTGTAACATTTCACTTTGTGATGGTTGCTGCAACAACCATTCCTGTTTTTCTCCTCTGGGTTTACAGCTGCTGAATGGTACATCTGCGCAATGCATTCCACCCAGTGAGGTTGTTCCTACAATTCTCTGAAGGAAGTCCTAGAACAGTATTGTAGCTGTAATAGAACAGCTTGGTTAAATGCACAACTTGCCCTGGAGCATCAGCCTTAAGTATTATTGCTGGAACATTATCAGGGCCAGTAGCTTTTGCAGCATCCAATGCCTTCAGTCCATTTCTTGAAGTTATGGAGTGAATCGAGTGGGCTGAAGACAGGCATCTGAGATGCTGGGATCTCTAGAATAGACCTGGATGGATCATCCACTTCTAATCAAAGGTGCTTCCAAATGCTTCAGCTTTGCCTTTTGAACTGATGTACTGCATTCCCCATCGTGGAAGATAGGCTGTTTATGGAGCCTCCCCATCCTGTTTCTCCTCAATTGTCCAGCACCACTTATGACTGGCTGTGGCAGTCCGACAGCTACTTTGGAATGCAAGTAGTCCTATGTAGCAGCTTCACCAGGTTGACACCTCATTTTTTGGAATATCTGGTGCCCTCCTGAAGTCCTCTTGAACCAGGATTGATCCTTGGACAACTTTGAGCCTGGTCTGTTGGTCTACAGAGAGGAGGGGGAGATTGGGAAAATATTTTAATTCCAGAATATTCTGCCATTATTGAAATATAAGAAAAGTGTCCCATTGAGATAATGAGAATCCAGAGAAAGTATATTCCTGTCAGGGTGAAAGGGAAGGCTGGTGGGTATAGGGAATACTGGATGACTAAAGAAATTGAGGGTTTGGTTAAGAAAAAGAAGGAAGCATATATGTCAGGTATAGACAGGATAGATTGAATTAATCCTTAGAAGAGTACAAGGAAAGTAGGGAAAGAGAAATCAGGAGGGCAAAACGGGGACATGAGATACCTTTGGCAAATAGAAATAAGGAGAATCCAAAGGGTTTTTACAAATATATTAAGGACAAAAGAGTAACTAGGGAGAGAAAGATCGGCAAGGCGGCCCCTCAAAGATCAGCAAGGCGGCCTTTGTGTGGAGCCACAGAAAATGGGAGATACTAAATGAATATTTTGCATCAGTATTTACTGTGGAAAAGGATATGGAAGATATAGACTGTAGGGAAATAGATGGTGACATCTTGCAAAACGTCCAGAT
>NC_057713.1:109773458-109806592 GCF_004010195.1 Chiloscyllium plagiosum | reverse complement strand
GGTTCATAGCTCCTTGAAAGTGGAGTCACAGATAGATAGGATAGGGAAGGCGGTGTTTAGTATTCTTTCCTTTATTGGTCAGAGTATTGAGTACAGGGGTTGGGAGGTCATGTTGTGGCTGTACAGGACATTGGTTAGGCCACTGTTGGAATATTGCGTGCAATTCTGGTCTCCTTCCTATCGGAAAGATGTTGTGAAACTTGAAAGGGTTCAGAAAAGATTTACAAGGATGTTGCCAGGGTTGGAGGATCTGAGCTACAGGGAGCGGCTGAACAGACTGGGGCTGTTTTCCCTGGAGCATCAGAGGCTGAGGGGTGACCTTATAAAGGTTTACAAAATTATGAGGGACATGGATCGGATAAATAGATAAAGACTTTTTCCCTGGGGTCGGGGAGTCCAGAACTAGAGGGCACAGGTTTAGGGTGAGAGGGGAAAGATATAAAAGAGACTTAAGGGGCAACTTTTTCACACAGAAGTTGGTACGTGTATGGAATGAGCTGCCAGAGGATGTGGTGGAGGCTGGTACAATTGCAACATTTAAGAGGCATTTGAATGGGTATATGTATAGGAAGTGTTTGGAGGGATATGGGCAGAGTGCTGGCAGGTGGGGCTAGATTGGGTTGGGATATCTGGTCGGCATGGACGGGTTTGACCGAAGGGTCTGTTTCCATGCTGTACGTCTCTATGACTCTATGAGATACATTGACATAAGGAATATGTCAACATGATGTAATTATATCATTGCACATTTCTGAAGAAAATGCTGATCTTCCTTAAAATAGACAAAGAATCATGCAAAGTGGCTCCCAAGAGTCACACCACTGGCCTTGTTGATTCACTTTAGCCAGAAAGACAGACAACTTGATATATTATTTCAGACATCTGCTACAAAGGGGCATGGTTACAATTCAAATTAATCCTTGAACAACAGAATGGATTCTCACAATAATTTGAGAAATCAGGAGACTGGAAGGACACCCTCAGGGTTTTCCAATATAATTGGCTTTGTTCTGTGGAGCAATGCTTCATCAAAAGTGAATACAGCAGCCATCCTGAGTTGTGATACGTATAAGACAAGCTGTGACACACCATTTTAAAAAGAGTGCCAAGAAAAACTCTGAGAGACAGCATCAAAGACAAAGTTCTCAATAGGAAGAGGAAAAGGTCAAACCAGCTAAGGGCTGCTATACCAAGCAAGCTAACAAAAGGCACAACTTGCAATTCCATGAAGGTGAAATAAAGATCTTTCATTTGCTTCAGAACCTGTTCTGTTCAGTCCACCCATAGAAGAAACCTCCAACTTCTCAAATGCACAAGCCATCACAGCTGCTGAATTCAAATGTCAAGTTCTCGAATCTTTTTACTTCAACAAATAACAAGCCTGCAGTGATAACAGACCGATTTTGTTTGCATTTTTATAAGTTACCACATGGAATCAGGTATCTCAACCAAATCAGCCTTTCTAGCTCTGCATTCGCAACGCAGTAAAATTAAACCCTCAAATATCCTGAAATAGTCACTCCAGTGGTTCCTAACCAGACATTTAAATAACCAAGGAGAAGGTGAGGACTGCAGATACTGGAGATCAGAGTCGAGATTGTGGTGCTGGAATAGCACAGCAGGTCAGGCAGCATCCGATGAGCAACAGAACCGACGTTTTGGGCATAAACCCTTTATCAGGGATGAGGCTTGTGTGCTCTCAGCTCCCCCGGCCCACAAGCCACGTTCCTGATAAAGGGCTTATGCCGGAATCATCAACTCTCCTGTTCCTCAGATGTTGTCTGACCTGCTGTGTTTTCCCGCACCAAACTTTCGATTTAAATAATCAACCCAGACTTAGTGAATAAATAATTTCCAGATACTAGCTTTCTCTCTTAAACAAAATACTTCAGTATTAGATACACAATGATTTTATCAGAGAGAAAATTAAACAACATGGTAAGCTAATCAATGTCAGGAAGGAATACACACCCCATCTATGTCAATGAAGCTGAGGTTGAGCTGTTGGAGAGCATAAGTTCTTCGGAATGCTGATATCCGACAACCTGCCCTGGACCTCCCACGTAGATGCAATGGTCAAGAAGGCACAACAACGCTTCTTCTTCCTCATGTGGCCTAGGAAATTTGGCATGTCCATTAGGACCCTCACCAACTTTTACAGATACACCAGAGAAAGCATACTGCCTCAGTGCAACTGTTCTGCCCAGGATCGCAAGAAACTATGAAAGGTTGTGTGAACAGCCCAGACCAACATGGAAGCCAACCTTCCATCATGGACTCCATTTACATAGCTCGTTGCCATGGCAAGGCTGCCAAACATCTTCAAAGACCCATTGCACCCTGGCAATGCTCTCCTACAACTTCCTCCTTCAGGCAGAAGATACAGAAGCTTGAACACACGCACAAGCAGGTTCAGGAACAGCTTCTTCCTGGCTGTTATTAGACTGATGAATGGATTCTCTAATTTCAAATAATGCTAATCTTGCTAATGTTGATCTTGCCAAGTGTACACCCTGTGTGATATAACCTGTATGCCTCTGTCTATTTTTTTTTCCCCCACCTTATGATCTGTATGTCACTGCTTACTATGATCTACTTGTACAGCACGTAAATACAGCTTTTCACTGTACTTAGGTACACATGACAATAAATCAAATCAAATCAAATCAATGCTTTAAGGCCAAAACATTTGTTTTCAGCCCCTGTTCGTGCACAAGACAGACAGACAAACAAACACAGTTAAGGGATAAATCAAAGAAAATATCACAATTGGCCAGACTAACTTAAATAGCTTTCACAACAAATTGTTTCACAGGGATAATTGCGGACTCCAAGGAAACTTTGCTAGAACACTAATCAGGGTCACTTTCTCAGTTCGAGTAGGCAAAGGCAGCAATACCTCTACTTCAGGTTTCCCTATGGGCTTCCAGAAGCTTTTAAATTTTTATGCTGTCTTAACAATAGCCAAGAACTAGCTCTCAGAAAACATAGTTGATAAAAACAACCTTAATTCAGGTCCCACCCTAATAGACTGATCGACTATTCCCAGAGCCTCAATTGCCATTCAGCCATTGCTATCTATTTGAACATAGGGTCTCTTCTAGACTTGTCAGAACCAACTACCAGGTACTGGCCTTATTAATAGCCAACTTCTGTTACCTGTTTAAACATGATGCTCTTCCTGGAGGCCACTGTTTCTGTTGGAATCTTTTCAATAAAGACTCAGCCTGCATTAGCCTCCATACCTGACCGCACAAATAAACAAAGCATGCTTGGTCTTTTCCTTTTACTCCAAGCTGTCCCAAATCCCAAAGCTCTGGCTCACAAGATAAAATTGATAAAGGAATAAAAATAATGAAAATTCAACTATAGTACTAATAATTATCTGTATCTACTTTTAATTTTTTTCTAACTGTATCACTTTTCATATTTAGCAACTTGCAACAATAGTTGTGGGGACTTCACAGGGCAAATATTGAGAAGGCCTTTTCTCTTAGGGTTTCTTTTCTCTTTAGAACTAGGGATCAAAGGTTGAGAATACGATGCCTCCCTTTTTAAGATGGAGGTGTTTTTTGTTTCTCTCTCAGATCGTTGTTAGTACAGGGGAACTCAATTATCCAAATATCAATTATCTGAATTCCGGATTATCTGAAGGGGATCTCAAGGTCCCGATAGAAACATTACGTCAAAGAGCTGTTTCAACCCTGATCGCGTATTTTGTTTACAGGTACAATGATTAAAAATGAACTCAGCTCACTGAAATGCTGCCGAGAACAGTCCTGAACAGTCCAGGCACTGTCTCCAAATGACTGACCTCCCACCCTCTCCCTCTCTCTCTCCCCCCACACTTTCTCTGGAGTTCTACACAGAGGTGATCCATAAACCCCCCTTCTGCAGATAAACTCTCCAACATTGTCCAGTACAGGGCAAAGGTGATAGCTGTCAAAATATTGCAGTAAAAAGGTGTGTGTGTGTTTGTGTGCACACTATTTGGAGACTTACCCCACAAAGGCAGCAGCAGTCTTACTGTTGATGTACAGTCCAATCCGGGGCAGGGGGTGAGGGCAGATGGGTTTGAGGGGCGGGTGGGGGTGTAGGGTGGGGGCAGACAGAGTTGGGGGGACGGGGGCTCGCGGGCAATGTGCTCCTGCCTAGTCTCCTGAACGGGGAGCAGACTTATCAGAAAACTCTGAGCCCCAGACAAAATCAATTCACAGAATAATCAATTATCTGTATGAAATGGTGCCCGCATACCTCATTCGGATAATCGAGGCTCCTCTGTATGATGGAATTCTCTTTACCAGAGAGTAGTGGAGGCATTGTTATTGGATTTATTCAAGGCATTGTTAGATAATTTTTTGATATGCAAAGGAGTCAGTAACTATGATGGAGACACAGAAAAACAGAGTTAAGATTATAGCCACATTAGCCATGATTTTACTTAATGGTGAATTGCAGGTGTCTTTTCCATAAGGTAGGGGATTTCAAGATTAGGGGGCATATTTTTAAGCTACAAGGACAAAGATTAGAAAAAGACATGAGGGGAATTTTTTTTATTGGCACAGAAAATGGTTAGTGTGTGGAATGAACCTCCAGAGGAACTGGTAGATGCATGTATAGTCACATTTAAATATATACATGTTTCGGGGGATATAGGCAAGTGCAGGCAGGTGGGGCTAGTTTGGTTTGGGCTAATGGTTGCCATGGACTAGTTGGACCAAAGGGTCTGTTTCCATGCTGCATAACTCTATGACTGAATTCTGGCTGAATTTTGCTGCTAAGTTCTATGTTTCACATGTAAGAAAATAGCCTTTGAGCCTGGTTAAATCAGAAGAGTTATCCCTGATTATTTTTAAATTGAACAAAAACAAATGAAAGGGGCTAAATGAGCTATCTAAATTCACAGTTCACAGACCACTCTTTGTTGTCATAACAACGGATCTACTTAACAACAAAGCTTCACCAAATGCATACTTGCGATGATAAAGGTTGTTGTCTGAACTGGGATTGAAGGGCTATTGACTGGTGTCATTAAAAACTAAATAATTCCAGCCAGTCCATTGAAGGTGTGGAGAAGTGAGGCATTCATGCTAAAGCAATTTTCCTGATACTTCAGAAGTCATGGTTTTACTCCATCCTGATTCCTTATTGTTGCAGAAATACTCTGCAGTAATTCTCCCCAAGGTTAAAAATCACACAACATCGGATTATAGTCCAACAGGTTTATTTGGAAGCACTACCTTTTGTAGCGCCGGTCCTTCTTCAGGTGGTTGTGGAGAACATCCAAGGTTTTCTATATGTTGAGGTGGCTTGTCCAAGATGTTTATCGTGGACTCTTCCAGCTTCTCCATAACTTCAACTATATACAGCAAAATTATTTTCATTGCCTGCCCATGAGATCAATGCTCCCTCATTGAAGCTGTTTTAAAGGCCAGGCCCTTAAGATCTAAACAGGATCTTCATCTGAGGATGATTATTTTCTACCTTCTGTGGAGAAACAGCATCCTCTCTTTCTTCTACTCTCAGGTTCTCATGAGGTCATTGCTTCATCCAGTGAAAATCCTTAATTCACAAGCTATTTCCTTGCTGGCTCAAGTAAAATGGTCAAATGGAGTGAGTGATGAAATAACAGGAATAGCAGAACTACACATGAAGGTTGCTTGGGTTCTGGGCATGGCTAGCTGATCACTGGACCAAGCACTCTTGCTAAGTGTCCAGCTGATCACTCTCTCTAAAGAACTTTCTATAAGGTGAAACATGGGAGAGCATTGTTCAGCTGTGTACACTCTAATGCTTTATCTTTGAGAATAAATGTTTGAATATCAGGGCATTGCAATACTTCGGGAAAGCACAGAGAGCTGTCACTACTTATGAGCTGTATCAATCCTTTACCAATCTTCTTTCATCTGATTTCCAATTTTACTATTTCCCGTCAGTCTTCCTGTCAGTTTGTTCATTATTTGCAGACAAGCCTGTCCGTGTGGACATGACTTCCTCAGACTTACTGTTCCTCTGCCAGTTAATGTTTGCTATCAATGATTATCTTTATCCTTTGTGGGGGAAAACACCAGTGTGAATGAAATGTGAGTGCAAAGGAGAATTGTTCTGTCTGTATGAGCACATCTAGCTCATGATGGGGTGTGGATGCATTCATCTTTCAAGTAAATTATCCTGGGCTATGGTACTGAAAGGGTGGTTGTGATGGTGACGATCTGATGGTATTATCACCCAATCATTAATACAGAGACAGAAACAGAAATTGCTGGAGAATCCCAACAGGTCTGATAGCATCTGTGGGGATCAAAAGAGCTGTGAGTGAATTGGTGGAAATGGAGCCCACAGAGAGGGAATGACACTTGGGGAGACAAAGGTGTGGATGATAGTGCACTGGAGAGAAGGAAAAGCTGATAATGGGAACATAAGTAGGTGAAGAGGCCCAATTATCAACTTTTCTTGATCTCTTTCATATTATCATCTATTCTTTTGTCTAACTGTCATTCTTTCTCTCTCTCCTTGGCCTCCACGTCTTCCTATCTGCCCATCCCTTTAACCCAAACCCCCATTGCACCTCTTGTCTTCAGTAGATATACTGCCTTCTCCTAGCTATGACCATTCTGAAAAAGGCCCAATGCACTAGAAACACTAATGCTGCTTTCTCTCCACAGATGTTGCCAGACCTGCTGAATTTCTCCAGTAATTTCTGTTTTCGTTTCAAATTCCAGTATCTACAGTTCTTTGTTGTAAACTAATCCAGACACCCAGGTAGGGTAATTAGGACACCCTGCCAGTGCAGATGGTTGAATTTGAATCTAATGGTAACAATGAAACTATTGTTGATTGTTGGAAACTACATCTAGTTCACTCATGTTCTTTAGGGAAGGAAAATACCATCCTTACCTGGCCAGTTACAGATAGGCAATAAATGTTGGTCTGGCCAGTGATGCCCACATCCTGTGAATGAATACAAAAATTAATTTGGAGGATACTGTAGTGCTTCTTAAGTTTACCCTTTGCATTATGAAATTTCCTGAAAGATGTTACAAAGAAAGGTGAGTGCTCTCAATAATCGTGGTACAAGGTTTGCAAATGTAATAGAGTTTTGACTTCGAATGACGACCCTTGAGAAACCATCAAACCATTTCCTGGGCTGTAAGGTAGTTCTTGTGATTGTGGTGATGGAGCATTCATTTACTACCATCAGTGCCTAACAGTTAATTTATTCGGAGTCCATCTTGACTGATGCCACCTGAGATGCATCTGAGAGTCATTACTGTTGCTAACATTCCTCAGACCTGGAACAGTTGATGCATAATAGAGTTACTTTACAAATGCAGTCCCTGAGAATTTAGAAAGGCAGTCACTGTTTGAAATATTACTATAAATGAACAATTCTTCAGGTGAGACAAATCTCCAACTCTTTCTTAGCAAAATCATCTGTAGACTTTTGGCTCATGTATTCAAACTCTGATGCAACATGCCCGACATACCTGACACATTGTTCTTGATATTGCATTTTCACTCATGAAAATTATTCTTTTTGTCGATATCATTAATCAGTGTCCTTTTGGGGTCGATATTGACATTAGGCCAGAAAATGCTATGATTATAAAGATGCATTAACTGCAGTTATCATTTCTAACTTGGAAAAGTCCATCAGTTTTCAGAAGAAACGAACAATTCTTCAGCAACATGTTTCTCTTTACAGCAATATTCAAGTAGCAATTTTCCAGAAATTGTCAGCCATTGCACTTTTCAGAAGTTATGATCATAACTTCTCCATTGAAGTTTACCGTATTTGTAAAGTTGCTGAATTTATGATATATCCGTTTAAAGAAATTTAATATTTAATTTATGTCATAGAGGACTTTGTTTATTGCATGATTTATGATAGTCTCATGACAGCAACCTTGAAGACACAGAAATGCATTGATAGGCTGTGGATTCTCTCTTCAGCAGATAGTGAATTGTTCTGAAGTATTTTTATGCCCTAAATCTGTTTTAACAAGCTCTTTATGATGTCTTTTGGCTTCTGCACTCCTGACAGGGCTACGATGGATCATGTTTAGGACACAAACTAATCAGTTTCAGTCTTAAACATGATCACTGATTGAGTTTCCTGGGCCCTCAGGATTAGAGTAAAGAAATTTCATCTAATCTCCATTATAAATAGCCTATCCCTTATCCAGAAATTATGTTCTCTGGACATACATCACCAGACATGGAAAACATCCATCCTGCCATGCCCTGTAAGAATTTTAAAAGTTACAATGAAATCACCTCTCATTATTTCAAATTCTTAGGAGTTTCCTTATTTCCTTACTCTCTCCTCATAAAGCAATCTACTGTCCCAGGGTTTAATCTACTGAACCACCATTACGTTTCCTCTATGTAAGCATATTTTTCTTAGACAAGGAGACCAAAGCTGTACACAGAACCAAGACTCCATACAACTGCAGCAAGGCATCTATATTTCATAACTCAAGCCCCTTTCAAGGGATTCCATTTGCTCGTCGAACTGCTTGATGCATTTGCATGTTACCTTTTAGTACTTACTTCATTGACAAGGACACCAGATCCTCTTGGACACCCGCATATCTCATTCTTTCACCATTCAAGAAATGATCTGCTTTGCTACTTTTTCTAAGAAGTCAAATAATGTGTGTAATATATATGTATTTTTATTATTATTTATTTAAAGATTAGATTTTGGATTTTCAATTAATAACATCTGTGTGTCTTAAAGGTTTGACAATTAAATTGTAAATATTTCTGCAGCCATGGTAATTTATTTTAATACAATTTATGAGAGTTAGTCTTCAAAACTGATGGGTTTTGTCTCTATTAGGGGTGTTTACAACTGAGCTGAAAATGTGTTGCTGGAAAAGCGCAGCAGGTCAGGCAGCATCCAGGGAACAGGAGAATCGACGTTTCGGGCATAAGCCCTTCTTCAGGAATGAGGAAAGTTTGTTTCAGACCACTGAAATATTTTGGGGAAGAGGGAGATCAGTTTCTAAAATATCAAGGAGTTAAGGGCATTATTGAAGTGGCAAAAACAGTGTTTACAACTGAGCAAGGTAAACAATTACTCACCAAAATTTCCATTAGAAATGTATTAACTTCACAGGATAGTTGTGAAAAGTTATTTCCAATAGTGGGATATATCAAACTAAGGAACATAGTTACAGATCAAAATGAGTCATTTAAAACTGTAATGTGAATGAAATCCTTCTCTCAGTGGGTAATGAACGACTGGAATTCTCCACCCCAGAGAGTTGTGGATGCGAGACCACTGAAATATTTTGGGGAAGAGGGAGATCAGTTTCTAAAATATCAAGGAGTTAAGGGCTATATTGAAGTGGCAAAAACAGGCATTGAATCCTGGGTCCAATTCAGCCATGATATTATTGAATTGTGTGATTAGTGTGAGAGCCTGAATGACTCAATTCTGCTCCGGTTTCTTACAATCTAGTAAAATGATTAACAATTGTAAAGATACGTCAAGCAATATAACAATGTTAAAAATATAAGAATATTGTAAATGGTATCACAAATAATTATTTAACACTGAAATCAGTCGCAATGTCTTCAAACATTTTTTAAAAAGCACCAAGAATAAACAACAATTTTTGAGAAGATTTGTAGCTCAGATTGATGATAAGTATGTAAGTTAGCTCGCTGAGCTGGAAAGTTTGTTTTCAGATGTTTCATCTCCATACTGGGTAACATCATCAGTGAGAGTCTCTGGTGAAGCCCTGTGGTATGTCTCGCCTCTCTATAGGTCTTGGTTACTGAAGGTAGGTGATGTTATTTGCAGTTCTTTTTTTCAAGGGAAGGTAGATAGGGTCTAAATCAATGTGTTTATTGATGGAGTTCTGGTTAGAATGCCAAGCCTCGAAGAATTCTCATGCGTGTCTTTGCTTCTAGGATGTGTGTGTTGTCCCAGGCAAAGTGGTGTCCTTCTTTGTCTATATGTAAGGAAACTAGTGATAGGGGGTCGTGTCATTTGGTGGCCAGTTGGTGTTCATGTATCCTGGTGGCAAGTTTCCTGCTAGTTTGTCTGATGTAATGTTTTTAACAGTTCTTGCATGAAATCTTGTAAATGGCGTTAGTTTTGCTGGTGCTATCTAATGGATCCTGTTTCCTGCTAGTTTGTCTGATGTAATGTTTTTTAACAGTTCTTGCATGAAATCTTGTAAATGGCGTTAGTTTTGCTGGTGCTATCTAATGGATCCTTTAGATTCATTAGTCACTGTTTAAGTGTGTTGGTAGATTTGTGTGCTACCATGATGCCAAGTGGTCTGAGTAGTCTGGAAGTCATCTCTGATATGTCTTTGATGTAAGATAATGTAGCTATAGTTTTTGGTTGTGTTGTGTCTGCTTGTTTGGGTTTGTTTCTGAGAAATCGGCGGATTGTGTTTATTGGGTACCCGTTTTTCTTGAAAACATTGTATAGTTATTTTTCTTCTGCTTTTTTGAATGTACAATTCAACGTACAGTTAACGGAGAGCTTCAAACCAGCGTCTACAGAAAAACAACGCACACAAACCAAATACTTAACTTCAGAAGCAACCATCCCAACACCCACAAATGGAGCTGCATCAAGACATTATTTCAATGAACTACATCACACTGCAGCACCCAAGAACTACAAAAAGCAGAAGAAAAATATCTACACAACGTGTTCAAGAAAAACAGGTACCCAGTAAACAAAATCCACCGATTCCTCAGCAGCAAACCCAAACAAGCCTATTAGAACACTGCAGACCATCTGCTGGAGATACACTCACAACGCTGTCCTGGAGAGAGTTCCTGTATTTTGACTCAGTGACATTGAAGGATCAGCAATACAGGTTCAAGCTATGTTTCTTCTAAGATGCGTTGCCAAGCAGCCATTTCGGAGGGTCTGCACAGAATCCAGAACTGTTTTGACTCTTCTCCTTTTGAAGAGTTGTTGTTTGAAATTCCGTTCACAACTGTCAATATAAAATTCTGTGGCTCTCATGCTCAATACAACTAATTTACATTTCAGCCATTTTTGGCTACAGTAGCCTTCTTTAAAAAAGACATTTTAATTTAAGGTTTTGATGTGGGGTCAGGGCAACCTTTTGATTCTGGGTGATCTGACGGATTTTATTCTTTCATGACTTTCCTGCAGTGGTTTGGTACAACTAAATGGCTTGCGAGGTTATAATAAAGGTGAGCAATGAGGTAATTATATTTCTGTGGGCTTGGAACCACGCGTGTATTAAGCAGGGAGGGGAGATTGTGGTGTTGTTGTGACATCACTCGATTAAATAATCTAGAATCCCAGACTAATTAGATTAGATTACAGTGTGGAAACAGGCCCTTCGGCCCAACAAGTCCACACCGACCCGCCGAAGCGAAACCCACCCATACCCCTACATTTACCCCTTACCTAACACTATGGGCAATTTAGTATGGCCAATTCACCTGACCCTGCACATCTTTGGACTGTGGGAGGAAACCGGAGCACCCGGAGGAAACCCACGCAGACACGGGGAGAACGTGCAAACTCCACACAGTCAGTCGCCTGAGGCGGGATTTGAACCCGGGTCTCTGGCGCTGTGAGGCAGCAGTGCTAACCACTGTGCCACCGTGCCGCCCACTAATCTTCTGAGGATGCAGGTATAAAACCCATCACGGCAGATGGTGAAATTTGAATTCAATAAAAATAATGAGGAATAAAATGCTTTCCTCATGGTGACCACTATCAATTGTTGTAAAAACTAATTGTTTCACTAATGTCCTTTAGGGGAAAAAATCTTATAGATAGATAGAAATTTATTGTGACTTGTATTTGTGAAAATGCAGTAAAATGTGTACAAGTCGTCACAAAAACAGCACCATTTAATTACACAAACCTTGCATTTAAAAAAAGCAAAAACATATATTTTTAGTTATTTCCATGGCCTCTTGGTTTTATGAACTGCTTACTGCTGAAGACTGGGGCCTGTCCAACTGCCTAGGACCTGTCCAACTGCCGAGGACCTGTCCAACTGCCGAGGACCTGGGGGAGGGTGGTGGGTGAGGGGTGGGGTTGCTGGTGTGGGGGGTCTGTTGAAACTGCTGAAGACCAGGGGCTGTCGAAATGGTCAAGGATCAGGGGCCTGTCAAAACTGCTGACAACCTGGAGATGTCCAACTGAAACTGCTACACTTACGCCACAAAAAGAAGAAAAGATGAATTTAAAATAAAAGCTGAAATTAAGAAATAATAAAACAAAAGGGTCAAGCTGGTCAGCCAAAAGGGAGCCAGGAGCCCAAACACTACCTAAACTGCTGTCTCCGCCATCTTGAAACAAAAATCTCATTTGTCATACATGTGACTCCAAACCCACAAACAATGTGGATGACTCTTAATTGCCCTCTGGACAAGTAGTGATTGGTAATAAATGCTGGCCTTACCAGTGGTTCCATATTCCTTAAATAAATTTTAAAAGTAATAGGGTAATACCAGCAGATTTTGTCTCCTTCAGACAACCAAGTATGTTTTTACAACAATCCAGTATTTCCATGGGCATCATTGCAGAGGCTATCGTTTTGTCATATGATTTATCAATTAATTGAATCTAAAATCCTCCAGCTGCAAAGGGGGGGGGGGGGGATTTGAACTCAAATCTCCAGAGTTTTAGTCAGGACCTTTAGATTATGAACACAGTTACAATACCACTTTGCTGCCAGATCATTACAGAAATGCCTGAGGGTCAATGTAAGTGAGATTGAGTAGGAGCAAGTGCACTCAGTTCAAAGAGGTGGCTTTTTCAATTGTCTATCTTGTTTTACATATGCACAGACCTTTGTCTCTCAAAATCCTGGGAGGTCACCACAATGTTTGGTGCTGCAAGGATGGTAAAGGGTGTCAGTTTTCTTTTATTCATTCATTGGCTGTGATCTGTACTTGCTGCAAGTAACTTTTTCACAGAACTCCTTCGTACATTCAGTAGTTACTTATTAAGATAAATGCTCAATTAGGAAATGTAATTATTACTATCTTGTAAAAGTATGAATCAATGTACACATATGCTTTGTTTCATCTCTGTATGAACCAAGGAACTCGCAAATCTTACAAAAATGGGTAACTTTAGGAAAGTAGGCGAGCAGAAGAGACAGGACTCATAACCATGAAGTAACAGATAATGAGACTAGTTAAATTAAATTGAAAGAGCAGCTAAAATATGACCAGAGCAGAAACAGAGGCAGCTATGTTTGTTATGAGAACATACTGTTACGATCCCAATTTATATCATTATTGAACATTTCAGATGCCAGACCAAAATCTGGCATGATAGATCATATTTGTTATTTTTGTTTTAACAAGGTGATATTTCACTGAAACACAAGCACACAATGCTGCGGATATGGTTTTAGCAAAAAGACCGAAGTTCATTGCTGTAAAGAAATTAAGATAAAACAGAAAAAGCCAAAGATATTTTCAGATACCATACATTTAGAAGTTTTTGAAACACACAGTAAATTTCAAATCCACTGAACAAAAACACAAAAGCACTATAGATGCTGGAAATCAGAAACAAAACCAAAAATTGCTGGATAAACTCAACAGCATCTATGGAAGGAAATTTGAGTTAAATTGAATTCTGAAGAAGTGTTGCTGAATCCAAAATATTTTCTTTGATTTCTGTTCACAGATGCTGCCAGACCTGCTGAGTTTGTCCAGCAATTTCCATTTTTGTTTTAAATCCACTGACCCCAAATGCACTCCTTCACAATACACACCAGAGAGAATATTCCTTTATTTAAATCACACAGAGTTTGTCTTAGCTGTGGCCTCAATTCTACAGTTTTGAGAATCTGATCACCCTTTCTTCATACAACTGAGCTTGAATATTCTTAGTTTCAACTAACCCCTTCAGAGTTTTAAGCAAATACTTCTAGTCTGGAACACTTAACATAAATATTTTTCACTACTCTGCCCGACAGGACCTCCACACTCTCTCTCCAACCTCCCTTGAGCCTAACTCTAACATTCACCTCCCCTCCGACCTTAGACATCTCCACACTTGCAGCAGGGGTGAGAGGGAGATGTTAGAAGAGGTCCAGGACCTGGACTTGGCCCAGAACTCCAGGACTTAAGATCTAGGGATTGCTTGTTGTCCCAATCATGACCACTGCTGGCACTGGTGATCGTACTGGCAGGATGACTGAGCTGCTGACCAATCTGACTTCCTAATAATTCTCTGAGGCAAGACTTCTGACTGAGTGAGAGGAAGAAATCTTGCCACTATCTAAGTAATGTTTCTCAGGGTGTCAAATAGCTATGTTGCTACCATGATTGATGGGGTACATTCCCTATCAACTCTTTGAGTTGTGGGTGAGAAACTTAATCATCTGAAAGGTCCTGCCCCATATTTCTACAAGGAAAAATAGACCTCTGCATGTGCAGAGGCAATTCTGCACTAGGGTATAGGAATACGAAAAAGGGATGGTGCCAAGGAGTAATGAAACACTAGCCTGCATGAAGAATGATGAGTACATAGCACATTTGTAATTGGATGGGTTAAGTCAGTTGTACGTCCATAACTGGATGAAACCAATCTCCATAGACTTTGTTGTATGAAAAAAACATAAGAAGGGATTCCCTTCACCACAAACCTTGAGGGTCACAAGAAGACATTGCCAAGGAAAGGACAGGCTCTTGGAAGTATCCCCTACATATCTCTTCAACCAGAAAGAAGTTCCTAGGAAACTACAACTATCTGCCCAGGGCACAACATATAACACACAAACAGAAACAGAAATTGCTGGAAAAGCTCACCAGGTCTGGCAGCATTTATGGAGAGAAATTAGAATTAATGTTTCTGGTCCAGTAACTCTTCCTCAGAATGCAATGTATTACACATAGTAAACCATTGCTCCATTTTACTATATCATGTCACAATGATACTGAGTAAAATAGATAATTATCATCACCAATATAGATCAAGTTGAATCACTTGGAATTAGCAGATTTATGCAAAATATGTTTGATTTGGCAGTTAGGGAAAATTTGTGTTGGTGAAATCTGCCATCAGCTCGCAATGCCCACATCTATAGGAAGCCTATTGAAGTTTCCTGGACAACTTTCCTGGCCAACTCCATTGCCATTAACATAAAACATGAGAGTACAAAAGTTGAACTGATGTTTTACAACATTAAATTTTGCTTGCAAATATTTTAGATTGCTTTGGTTGTACTGTATTCATACATGCATCGTTGTTGTTTGTTGAAAGTACCTTAATCAAGGAACAAAATATGCTATTGATCATTACAGAGTGTTAGGGGCACTTCCTTTATTGTGATGTGGAGGTGCCACTGTTGGACTGGGGTGAGTAAAGTTAAAAATCACACAACACCAGGTTATAGTCCAACAGGTTTAATTGGAAGCACTAGCTTTCGGAGCGCTGCTCCTTCATCAGGTGGTTGTGGAGCATAAGACCATAAGACACAGAATTCTTAGCAAAAGATTACAGTGTCATGCAACTGAAATTATATACAGAGGAACCTCAATTATCTGAAGGACACAGGAGGGCAGTATTTCATTTGGTTAATCGAATGCCAGATAATCAAACGTCGGATAACATTGTTTCACCAAGCATAGGGACCTTGCGATCTTGCCGGACAATCCGATATTCGGATAATCGAATGCCGAGCTATGGAGGTTTCTCTGTATTGAACAAACCTGGATTGTTGTTAAGTCTTTCACTGGTTTTATTTCCAAAGTGGAATTTTCAAAGTCTTACATGTATTGACTGCCTGCATTGACTGCCTGCACAATCTGCAGGCAATCAATACATGTAATATTTTGTAAATTCCACTTTGGAAATAGAACCAGTCTGACTCAAGCCTGGGATACAGACAGACTCTAACCTCATACCTTTAATGCATTTTCTGAGCTGAGATGTCACCTTTTGTTATAAAACCTAAAGTTATCTTGAGAATGTGACTTAAAAGAAGTTTTGGGATTTACATGTTAATGAACCGAAACCTACAACCCATTCTAAAAGATGAAAGACTAAACAACAATCCAGGCTTGTTCAATATCTTCAGTTGCGTGACACTGATGTTGTGTGATTTTTAACTTCCTTTATTGTGGAAGAAATCTCATTGTGTTTTTTGTTTAGTCTTTATTGAATGTTCATATTAATGCACAGTGTTGTACTTACATTTTATGGGACATGGCTGAACCTGTAAGCTCACCTCACCCTCCCTTCTGTGCATTGCAAAATAAATTGTCCAAGAGTCGTCTTTGAGGGGCAATTGAAATCTTGTAATGAACACAAAGCCCTCTAAGGATTCTGCGAGCAAACATTCTGAGATGAACATAAATTTAGACAATAGTAACATACCCTTTTGAACACTCATTTTCTTACCTTGATTGACTGTCTCCACCATTCAGTCCCCCTCCACATCCAGAACACTAGCTCCTTCTCACTTCCATTCCTCCCACTTCATAATCCATTTCACTGACGCACCCTTGTCAGTCCTATGCTTCCAGTCCATTCTCCTATTCCCCGCTCTCATGTTAACCAAAGCAAACCATTGACCTTACACTCAGTCTGTTACAAGCCACCCTTAAACGATCATGGACCGGGTGCTATGGGTTTCTCATCTGCCACTGACTCTTGAAATGCAACTTCATTGAAAACTGTTTCAGGTTAATGACTACTTGTGGTATTCCAATGGATTACAAGTATGAACCTGCCACAGGCCAATATAAAGCTTGACATGTTGGAAACATGCCATTGACATAATTGCTGGTCAATGTGTGAAATTGTAATTTTGCATGCAGCCTAATTAATTCACCCCATACACATTTCCTGTTCTTGTAGGACTCTATAAAATTTCCTCATGAATGTCTACTGCCTAAACCCAAAGTAAGACCGCATTTGTACTCTCAAGTGGAATGACAAGATGCTATGACACCATTTGAAGAATTAATTAGAAGTCCTTTAGGTGTGCTCGCCAGCATTATTCCTTAAATAGGGTTGAGTTATCTCAGTTGGCTGGGTGGCTGCTAAGCAGAGTGATGCCAACAGCGTAAGTTCAATTTCTTTACTGGAAGAGACCACCATCCTGTCTTCTTGACCTCACCCCTCACCTGAGGTGCGATGACCCTCTCTCTAATGATAGAGTGGATTATGGTAAGGTTACCTTATTCTTCAACCAACTTCTCTAAACCAGATTCATCAGGAAATTTATCATTGTTAATCAAGGTCTGGCACATTTGGTACATCATAACAGCAGCAAAGCCCAAAAATATATTCAATTGGCTGTGAAGCTATTTAGAATATCATGAGATCATTAAAAATTCTATATATAAACATAAACCTTTCTTTTGGCAACCCACACTGAATTCATGAGTTAGTCATGATTTCGATTGGTGGCTCAGTGGTTAGCACTACTGCCTCAGAGCACCAGGGTTCCAGCTTCAATTCCAGCCTGGGTGACTGTCTGTGTGGAGTTTGCACATCCTCCCTGTATCTGTGTGGGTTTCCTCCCACAGTTCAAAGATGTGCAGGTCAGGTGAATTGGCCATGCTAAATTGCCCATAGTGCTAGGTGCATTAGTCAGAGGGAAATGGGCCTGGGTGGGTTACTCTTCAGAGGGTTGATGTGGACTGGTTGGTCCAAATGTCCTGTTCCACACTGTTGGCAATCTAATCAGTGGATAGCAGTCACATTAATAGCTTGTCCTTCACTGTTTTAATCTTTTGCATGATATGTACTGCAGCTATTTGATGAATTCAAGGATGTTGGAATTGTGGTGACTGAACTGTTCTACTTGTGACTGTGTCTTGTTAGCAAACTTCTATTGCAAAACCCCACACCTGTCAGGAAACTCCATGCTGCAGCTGATAACATAGCTATAAGGTATTTAAATATTTTATGTTTCTTTTTCTTAGTCTCTGATGATTCTTTCAGAGCTACTTTATTTTATGAAAAAAGTACTCTTTTATTATCCTAATGGTACCTGCACTGTGCTTTATCAACCAAATTGGATTAACAACTTGACATTAATTCCACAGAGGCTAAAAGATCTAAAGCAAATTCCACCTGTGTAATGAAATATTTATTCACTTTTGTTCAAGAGGTTTTTATTCTTCTCCTTCCCATTGCAATATTTTAATGATATAATGCAAGACATAATGCAGGGATATTAATACACTTTCATGTATAAGATCAGTGTTGGCATGTATTCTAAGTTCAGAGGTGTTGGAATTTTTAAAAATATGTATATCTTTTACAAGCAAATGCACACTGGTTAAAGTTTGGCACATTCAGTCTGTACATCAAGCTGTTACACACAACCTGCCATAGTAAAATAGGGTAAGATGATTCATGACTACATGTGTCCATTGAGTTAGTTGATCACTCTTGCCCCTTTCTTTCAGAAGCAAAGGTCCTTCCGCACTGACAACTTCAGCACTATAAAACCTAGCTATTTGTATTTGTGGCACAGGCCTCTCTATAATGTATATCTGCCTCCATTCCCCATACATTCTAATGGTTCAATGAAAGTATGATTAGCAAAAACACATTTTGGATCAGCTACTCTTCACCATCTTGTCTGGGTACTTCTCCAAATGTCTGGGTTATTTTTTGCAGAACAGTTGATTCCAATCATTCACATATAATTAGAAGTAACACTGTATGGCACAAATTCTCAGGAGAATCTGAGCTGAAGTGCTTTGTTTTTCACTTTTCAGAATAAAGACACTAAGTTCTTTATGCTCCGAGTCGATCTGTGAGTTGCCAAGGTGCTTTCGGTCCATTGTGCAACATACTGTCACGTTAAATTAGATAGTACAGGCTCCAAGAGTGTAAAAAAAATCAATACTTGATGGAAGATTGCTCCCTGGAAAATCTGTTTTGATTCGAAGATTTATTCTTGACCAAAAATGACATGCCATTAGGCTGAAAATGAACACATTCTACCGTACAAATTGGACGGAAATGTGTCAGATGACTTGACCTGTTCATTTGTTTTTACTCTCAGCAAGAAAGCTGGGTGTGGTTTTCTGGACTGCATCCTGCGCCTGTTCTGTTTAAAAGCTCAGTACTCCATTGTGTACAGGGAGTATTCTCCAGATCATTGTTGTAAACCTATAGTAAATGCACTTCATCAAGGTAAATGCATTTTAGGCAGTGAAGTTTGTCTCTCCAGTGTTTATAAAATCTCAGTACACAAAGCACAATTTCCAAAAGTAAAGCAGTGATTTTTTTTAACCCTTTGGAACCATATAATATTAATAATTACCTAATGACTTCGTTTGTTAAAAATGTCTTTGATTTTACCAACCATAGATGGAAATATTAAAACAGCAATCTTTGATAGTTAAATATATCTGTGTTCTTTCTTTTGAATTAGATTCTTTGAACTAAAATAACCATCAGAACAACAAATTCTTCCCTGTTGTTAAAAAAACCATAAAAGCAGTAAAACTGAACAAAAGCAACTAACCCAAGATCACTGAAACAAATGGAACTCGAAGGGGAAAACACCCCCCTTTTTCTTTGAAAATAAAACTATGATTTCGATCTGGTAACATTATTACTATAGTAAAACATTCACCCATCAGTATATAAAAAATTAAAAAATGATAAAAATTTACAAGAGTATTACTTGGAGGAAACTGTTTACTCTTTCCTGGCTAAGGTCCTCCCTTGTTGCCTTTCAGCTACATTGATTATTTTAGTTCATAATTATCGTTTGGGCTCACATTGCCTCCCTTGGTGACACTGCCTCTTATATTTCACATTGTCTCCTTAATCTCACATTGGCTCTCTAATCTCACATCGGCTCCCTTATCTCACAGCATCTCAGTTATCTCACATTGTACCCTTTTATCTCACGCTGTCTCCTTTATCTCATATTTTTCCGTCATGTAACATTGTCTCCTTTATCTCACATTGTTTCCTTTATCTCAAAATGTTTCCTTTATCTCTTTATTGTCTTCTTTATCTCACAATGTGTCCCTTACCTTACAATGTCTCCTTTTTCTCACAGTGTCTCCTTTATCCGACATTGTCTCCTTTATCTAACATTGCTTCCTTGATATCACATTGTCTCTTTCATCTCACACTTCTTTTCCTTTATCTCATATTGTCTCCTTTGTTTCGTCTTGTTCACATTTTCTTTGACTCTTGTCTCCTTTCACTCATGATGCCTCTCCAAGGTGACATTATTTCACCTCACTTACATTCTGTGCTGTGGATCAAATTGTTTCCTTTGGTTCAGATTGCTGTTCAATGGTTCACATGGTCTCTTTTGACCTATATTGTCACCCTTGGCTGAGGTTGTATGTCCTGGCTCATATTGGGTTGAATCTTAGCAGAGAACAGTCAATGTCACCGTGTTATATGGAAGATTTCTCTCCACAAGGCTTGGCAAGATTTCTCGCAAGAACTTCCTGACGTCACCTTGTTAACTAGGTGCGACAACCTTTTGACACCCTCTTGTCTGATGCTAATGCCATTCTATGACATACTCGTGCCACAGCAATCTGGTTGACTTTAAACTACTTTCTGGGCAGTCAGGAGAACCAATAAATGCTGGCCGAGCCAGAGACACCCAAATCCTGTGAATGATGTTTTCAAAATGCCACAATTGATGTGAAATGGAGAAGTGAGGACTGCAGTTGCTGGAGATCAGAGTCGAGAGTGAGGTGCTGAAAAAGCACAGCAGGTCAGGCAGCATCCGAGAAAAGGAGAATCGACGTTTCGGGCATAGGCCCTTCATCAGGAATGAGGCTTGTGTGCTGGGGAGCTGAGAGATAAAAAGGAGGGGATAGGACTGGAGGAAGTTAGCTGAGATTGCAGCAGGTAGATGAAGGTGGGGGAGAAGGTGATAAGTCTCAGAGGAGGGTGGAGCGGATAGATGGGAAAGGCAATGCAAGAGTCAAGAAGGCAGTGCTGAGTTGGAGGCTTGGGACTGGGATAAGGTGGAGGGAGGGGAAATGAAGAAACTGGTGAAATCCACATTAACCCCGTGTGGTTGCAGGGTCCCAAAGTGGAAGTTGGGTGGTTAGGGTTTGGCAATGGAGGAGGTCCAAGACATGCATGTCCTTGGTGGAGTGGGAGGGGTAGTTGAAGTGTTCAGCAAAAGGTTTAAAAAATGAACTGGTATAAGTTCTTCCTTGCAGCCAATTTTCAGACTCTAAGTGCCATGTTAAGGTCCCAGTATGTCAGATAGGTTTGTCCATATATTTCAAGCCATTCATATATCATATTGGTGTAGGATCAAAAGTATGCATCAAAGGCTTGAAGCTTGTTCGCTGTATTTACATCTGCAAATAAGGAACTTGGGGCAACTGTTTTAGGCTCCCAGGTCAAAACGTATCTACCCTGAGGCAGCTGGGGGCCATAATCTGCTGTGGCAGGGCATTAACGAATTTACAGTTAGTTAGCCTTGCTCTTGCATGTTTAGATTCTAAACTTTTCAAAGTGTATATCATTGAATGGAACAGAGTTGTTTTATTTTTTTCATAACATGTGGGCATCACTGGCTTGGTCACAATGTGTCACTCACTCCTAATTACCTCTGAGAAAGGATCGTTGCAGTCCAGAAGTAGTCACACCCATAATGCTGTTAGGAAGAGAGTTCCAGAATTTTGACCAGTGCCAGTGCAGGAATAGTGATGCTGTTCCAAGTCAGGGTGGTCTGTGACTTGGAGGGAATTTTGCAGGTGGTGGTGACCCTGTGCATCAACTGCCTTTGTTCATCGAAGTCCTCGAGGTGATGGATTTGCGAGCTGCTGTTAGGGGAAACTTGGTTAGTCTTCTGGATCATGATATACCTTCTGGTTCATGTTCTTGATATTACTTGCAAAGGCTCTAACTGATGCTGAGTGAGATTTGCCTCTCTGAGGAATTAAACGACGAAACAATTTATGGATTGCAGTTTTATGAATTCATGCCACAAAATCAATGAAGCAAAGTGTCTCCAATACGATAGGCTCATTCTAGGAAACACCATTCCATCTAAAAGCACACGTTTTTTTCTCCGTTGCATTGTGGTACTTTCTTTCTCCCTACTTTACCTTGGGATCCAATGAGTCATGCATTCACATTCACTTATCCTAGAGTCATGTGATTTCATTCCATCTCTCAATAAACCTCATATCTGGATACTTAAAAGTTTAAAGTTACTATGCACTGAAGTGGACAGGCTATGCACATTTTTTTTAAAAGATCAAGGAAACGTTGTTGGGAACTCTTGTGGTTGTTGGACACTTTGAAGTGGAACTGTCTTGAGATAGGACTTCACAATTTGGTCCATTAAGTAAAATTCCTTTCTATCCTTTGGAACCGATCCTAAGTTCACAAGAAATAACAGATAAAGGAACTCCTTACGTGAATGACGATGGTTTCACTCCAGAAGATAATCAGATGATCAGAGGTCAATTAATTAATTAATGGATTTTTCACACTCTTGAACTCCTTCTGTGGAAACATTTACAGTGGCCACAAAAGGAAAATACCATTTTATTATTTTCTGTGGAATGTTCTTTTAATTATTACCTCTTCTATATCACTAGGATTAACAGTTAGCCACCAAAAGTGATTTCCACTCTTAGCAAGCAGTTTGGTCTTATACACAGTCTCACCCTTTACCCTCATCATTTTCCATTACCTCCCCTATCTCTGTCATTATCTGGCTGAGTGAGATAGGACACAAGCTGTCTTAAACATTTTATATGCTTTACTAAGCTATTTTAAACATTAGCCAAGCCACTAACTATCTTTTTAACATTAATAACTTGGTTGAAATAATTTAATTCCATTTATATCTACTATTTCCTGATGATTAATCACATTTACAGGTACATTGATAAAGAATGAATGGCACCTTAATACCTGGCCTATTAATCTACTTCAACTGTTGTCTGTGTGTTGCTGGGTCCGTGGAGATGATTGATATCTCATAATGTGAAATGGTTTTAAAGGAAAGTGCATTAGCCCAAGCTTCTAGAAATTGTTTCTAGTTGTCTCTGCTGCACACCAATTTATTGCCGAGGCCAGATTGCAGGGATGATTGAGTAACCTGGTGTGGGAGGACAAGATGGCCCCCATCAATCTGTACTGAATTAAAAAGTGTAAATGCTTTGAAAATCTGGCAAGTGCTTTGTGAAGCTAAGATGCCCAGTGCTGGACCTCTGATCCAGGCATTGGCGAGTCTCACAGGGTCAGGTGGAACTCTGCAATTCATGCCATAAAGACAAGCTGAGGGCAAACACCCCATCCCCAAGACCCTGCCAAAGTAGCTAAAAAGTGATCTTGAAAAGACGTCCAACACAGGAGTCAGAAAGGTCATATCTCACTTCCTCAAACAAAAACTGTGGGAAACCCCAGGGGCCCTTTAACAACTGGAGCCACTTTGTAAATTGAAACACCTTCGTGTCGGATGTTTGTGGGGAAATATTGGAGACTAAACTTCAAATCAAATACTGTCCTTGAATACTGCTATATCCACCCCAATATATTCATCTGAAGGCCTCACATACAGATATATCCATACAGCCATCATGCAGTGCTTTGCCTTGATGGTATTGTAAGGATAATGCATAAGTCAATCCAGAAACCTCATTGCTAGGCCTGGATTCAGTACATCCAGTTTTGGACCAAGTTTTCACTTTGAGTAAAGGGTCAGCAGTAGTGGGAGGGGATGAAGATGACCAGAAAATACCATTTGGATGTGTACACTCAGAAGTACAATGTCATGATATTGCATCAAAAGTTTACACAGGCTTCTCAGTAGGATGCAATTAACACAAACTTACATGTTTTAAAACATTTTGTTCAGAGCTGTCTCTTCCAGACCAGTAATTTAGAGTGAACATGCAGTGGAAGGGAGGCTGTTCAACGGAGACCAATCACAGATGGTGACTGAAGAGTGTAAAAGAGGCAACAGTAAAACATGGAAAAGTGGCACTGCTAATGAAGTGCCAAGGTTGACAGAGGGGGTGTGCTACAAGGTCTGCTCACTTGTTCCCAAAGTACTAGCCAAGGAAACATTATGGGGGAGGTAGAAAATGAAGAAAGCTCACCTGCCATAGTCCTGGTCCACCCATTCCTTGTGGCCTCCCCAAAGGAGGAGCAGCAGCAGCTCAGTGGGAGGGAGGTCTCAGCACCAACAGAAATGCCAGGTACAGGTAGAGGACCATGCTCCTGATGGGGCGCAGAGAGGTGCACCAACACTCTGCTCCATTACACTGGACCATAAACGGGAGAGTACACTTTGTATTTTACATGTCTGAACTAACTGCAGATGGCTGAATGTCATGTTCAATGCTGACTCAGGTTCTCTGAAGTCATCACTGATCTCAGACTTGTTGGGGCAGAATAAGTAAGTAAATCAGTCAACACTCAGGTCCACTTCCAGTATTCAAGAGTTTATTGTTTTACGAGTGGGGACAAAGCCTCTGTGCAATCCAGGGGACTTATGCACTGAAAATAGGGAAACATACACTTTCATGCATTTGCTTTTGGCCCACCTTTGGCTGTCACAAGCCAATTGTATTATTAATTGATTACATACGTATCCAATTAATCACGTGATAGTCCATGACAGCTTTAGGCCATTCCATGATGTTTACCAGTTCCCCTTATCACTTATTTTGGACCAGTGAAGAAAGTTACCTCAGATTACAATGGGATTTTGATCAGATGGGCCAATGGGCTGAGAAGTGGCAGATGGGAGTTTAATTCAAATAAACGCATTTTGGGAAAGCAAATCTTAGCAGGACTTATACACTTAATGGTAAGGTCCTAGGGAGTGTTGCTGAACAAAGAGACCTTGAAATGCAGGTTCATAGCTCCTTGAAAGTGGAGTCGCAGGTAGATAGGATAGTGAAGAAGGCGTTTTGTATGCTTTCTTTTATTGGTCGGAATATTGAATACAGGAGTTGGGAGGTCATGTTGCAGCTCTACAGGACATTGGTTAGGCCACTGTTGGAATATTGCATGCAATTCTGGTCTCCTTCCTATTGGAAAGATGTTGTGAAACCTGTAAGAGTTCAGAAAAGATTTACAAGGATGTTGCCAGGATTTGAGGATTTGAGCTATAGGGAGAGGCTGAATAGGCTGGGGCTGTTTTCCCTGGAGTGTCGGATGCTGAGAGGTGAGCTTATAGAGGTTACAAAATTATGAGGGGCATGGATAGGATAAATATACAAAGTATTTTCCCTGGGGTGGGGAGTCCACAACTAGAGGGCATAGGTTTAGGGTGAGAGGGGAAAGATATAAAAGAGACCTATGGGGCAACTTTTTCACGCAGAGGGTGGTACGTGTATGGAATGAACTTGCAGAGGAAGTGGTGGATGTTGGTACAATTGCAACATTTAAAAGTTATTTGGATGTGTATATGAATAGGAAGGGTTTGGAGGGATCTGGGACGGGTGCTGGCAGGTGGGACTAGATTGGGTTGGGATATCTGGTCAGCATGGACAAGTTGGACCGAAGGGTTTGTTTCCATGCTGTAAATCTCTATGACTCGATGAGTCTTCTCAATACATCTTTATCAAACACATCCCAAGCATTATCTGCTATACTAATTACTCAGCACTTCCCTGTTAATAGTCTAACTACATTGACTGAATTTCAACAGGAATATAGTAAAATCCTCTAATGCCTATCTCTTTAAAACTCTGTTTGTATAAAACATGTGGCAATATTCATCTAAGAGTCTTAATGGATGAAGATGAGTCCCTTCCTTTCTATGAGGAGAAAGTGAGGTCTGCAGATGCTGGAGATCAGAGCTGGAAATGTGTTGCTGGAAAAGCGCAGCAGGTCAGGCAGCATCCAGGAAACAGGAGAATCGACGTTTCGGGCATAAGCCCTTCCTGAAGATGGATGCTGCCTGACCTGCTGCGCTTTTCCAGCAACACATTTCCACCCCTTCCTTTCTATCCCAAGATAAATATCAAACTTTGGACGAGCCTGAAAAGTGGACTTATATCAGCATTTCTCAAAGAAGATCCTTATTATACTGTTTCTGTGCAAGCAGTGACTGCATTTTTATTAAATAAAAGCTGGAAGAACTGCAGATGCTAGAAATCAGAAACAAAAACAGAAATTGCTGGAAAAACTCAGCAGGTCTGGCAGCATCCAAGGAGTTTTGAGGAAGGGTCACTGAATCCAAAACATTAACTCTGCTTTCTCTCCACAGAGAGAGTAAAGGGAATATATTCAAAGTAATGAGATTAAAATAGCACAAGGGCCCTGTGAAATACATACAATAAATTCCTGTTGAATGAGAAATGAACATGTAACAAAAACAGAAATTACTGGAAAGCTCAGCTTTCTGTGGAGAGAAAGCAGAGTTAATGTTTTAGGTTCAGTGACCCTTCCTCAGAACTCCTTGGATGCTGCCAGACCTGCTGAGCTTTCCAGTAATTTCTGCTTTCGTTACATGTTCATTTCTTATTCAACAGGAATTTGTTGTATGTATTTCACAGAGCCCTTGTGCTATTTTAATCTCATTACTTTGAATATATTCCCTTTACACAGGCTACCTTTACTCCAATTTATAGTTTAACTTCAAGCATCAGACTATGAAAGCCTGCTGTCTGAGCTAAAAATCTTCCTCAGCCATTTTATGTTAACTGAGAATGATTATCAGCCATTTTATGTTAATTTCAGCCAAGGGCAGCCATACCAAAATCGGGCCTCAGGATCAGCAGAGATCCATGAGGATCAGGAGCCATCCTATGTTAGTGGCTCTGATGATCACCATGACTCTTGAATTTATGAGATCATACTCTATAAGACATAGCAGTAGAAATTAGGTCACTCAGCCCATCAGGTTTGCTCCACCATTCCATCATGGCTGAGAAGTTTCTCATTCTCCTGCTTTCCCCTGTAACCTTTGATCCCCTTAACAATCAAGAACCTATATCTTTTTCTTAAATATACTCAATGACGACCTCCACAGTCTTCTATGGCTATGAACTCCATAGATTCATCACTTTCTGGCTAAAGCAATTTCTCCTCATCTAGTTCTAAAAAGTCTTCCCTTTACTCTAAGGCTGTGCCCTTGGGTGCCAGTCTCTTCTGATAATGGAAACATCTTTTCATTATCCACTCTATCCAGGCCTTTCAGTATTCTGTAATTTTCAACTAGATCCCCCATCATTCTTCTAACCTCCATTGAGTGTAGACCCAGAGTCCTCAAACATTCCTCATATGTTAAGCCTTTCATTCCTCGGATCATTCTCATGAACCTCCTACCCAGTCCAGGGCCAGTACATCCTTCCCAAGATATGGGGCTCAAAATTACTCACAATATTCTAAATGTAGTCTGACCAGAGCGTTATAGAGCCTCAGACGTACATCCCTGCTTTTATATTCAATTCTTCTCAAAATAAATGGCAACATTGCATGAGCCTTCCTAACAACTGACTCAACCTGCAAGTTAACCTTAAGAGAATCCTGAACTAGAACTCCCAAGTCCCTTTGCACTTCATATTTTTGAATTTTCTCTCCATTTAGAAAATAATCCATGTCTCTATTCTTCTTACCAAGGTGCATGACCTCACACTTTCCCACGTTGTACTCCATCTGCCATTTCTTTGCCTATTCTCCTAAGCTGTCCGAATCCTTCTGCAGCCTCTCCACCTCCTCAATGCCACCTCTCCCTCTACTTATCTTTGTATCATCTGCAAACCTAGCCAGAATGCCTTCAGTTCCTTCATCCAGATCATTAATGTATAAAGTGAAAAGTTGTGATCCCAACACTGAGCTTTGCAGAACACCACTAGTCACCAGCTGCCATCCTGCGAAGGACCTTTTTATCTCCACTCTCTGCTTTCTGCTAAACAGCCAAGCTTTAATCCATGTTAGCAGCTTGCCTCGAACACCATGGGCTCTTATCTTACTTAGCAGTGTCCTGTGCAGCACCGTGTCAAAGGCCTTCTTGAAGTCCAAGTAGATAACATCCATTGGCTCTCCTTGGTCTAACCTGCTCATTACGTCCTCAAAGAATTCTAACAGATTTGTCAAGCATGACTTCCCTTCATGAAACCATACTGACTTTGCCCTAGTATTTGCACTTCCAAGTACTTAGAAATCTCATCCTTCACAATGGATTCCAGAATCTTACCAAATGACCGAGATCAGGCTGATTAGTCTGTAATTTCACATCTTCTGCCTTACTCCCTTCAGGGGGATTACATTAGCAATTTTAGAACAGTAAAAGCAACATGAAGGGGTGGAGTCAAGCTCCCACAGAACTAGGATTTTAGTTTTAGCTTTCAGCTGTTGCTGGATCTTGAAGATGGATGCAGAAGCTTTTTTATCTCTCTCTACTACAACTAAAATCTTGGGTTCTCTTCCTGCTGCTAGAATTGCATGTGAGACAATCTACTTTACTGAATTTATTTCTGATGAAGTGTGGTTTTGGAAAAGGCTCAGCAGATCTGCCAGTAACCGAGGAGCAAGAGAGTCGATGATTCAGGCAGGTCCCTTCTTCGGGACTGGGGAGGGGGAAGGAGGTTTGAGAGATAAATGGAGGGAAGGGGTTGGGCAGGAGGAAGGTAGGTGATAGGTGGGTGAAGGTAGGAGGTGATCGTGATGGGTTGGTGGGAAGGGTGGAACAAATAGTTGGGAAGGAAGAAGGGAGGTCAGATCAAGAGGGCAGATCTGAGTTGGAGGTTGGATCTGGGATGGTGTGGGGGGAGGGGAGATTTGGAAACTGGTGAATTCAATGTTCATGCCATGTGGTTGTAGTGTCCTAAAGCGGAAGATAAGGTGTTCCTCCTCTAGTTTGCGAGTGACCTTCAGTAGACGGTGGAGGAGGCCCAGAATGCAGATGTCGTTAGGGGAGTGCAAAGGAGGTGCAAAACATGCATCCACAACTCCCCCTCATCTTCGTCCAAAGTCCCTGAGGATCATTTCAAATCCAGCAGAGATTTACTTCAACCTCATCGATTGTATCCGGTGCTCTCAATGTGGTCTCCTCGATATCAGAGAGACCAAGTGCAAAGGTTTCCAAATCTCCCCTCCCTCCCACTCCATCCCAGATCCAACCCTCTGAATCAGATCTGCCCTCTTGGCCTGACCTACCTGTCCATCTTCTTTCCCTTCTATCCGCTCCACCCTTCCCACCGACTTACCACTATCACCTCCTAACTTCGCCCATTCTTGCCCTGTTGTCCACCCTCACTTACCCCCATTTATCTCTCAAACCCCTCCCCACTCCTGAAGAAGGGTTCTGCCCATAATATTGACTCTCTTGTGCCTCAGATGCTGCTTGACCTGCTGTGCCTTTTCCAGTGCCATGCCTCATAAACTCTGATTTTTCCAATACCTGCAGTCCCCATTGTCTCCTGAATTCATTTTTGCCCAGGGTGTGTTTATGAGATGTTACTATATTGGAACAGTTGCTGTTTAGCCGTTAACTGATTTACTATTCTGTTAAGTTTTCCAATAACGTTAAATTATTCCAATTCTTCTTCCTTTTGTTTGTATTTTAGCGATAGTGTAAGAATAAAGTATGTTTTGCTTCATAAGCTGGTCGTTTGACCAATTGAATTGTATCCACACCACAATGCCTTATACTTGCCTTTAAAAATAAGAAATAGTTATGGTCTAGGCTATCTTTTTAATATATATTTAGGGGAGTTAATCTGGTCCATAACAATATATGAAGGGGTTTAATTATTAGCATGTGAATGTTTTTGGAGTCTTAATGAGAACTTGTTTGCATTGGCAGCGTTTTATGAGCAGACAAAGTAAACATTCAAAAGAGTTAAACTGCTTTCAGTTAGAAGGATCAGGGACTTAATATTTTTGCTTCAGACAAACACCCATGGCTTAAAATTTTTTTAGTTTCAATTCACTGATGTTCTCCAGAGAAAGGGGTGAGTTCAAAGAAGTTAGGAAAAGGTTACCTCAATGTAAGGGTTTATTTTTTAAAGTTGCAGACAAGAAATGTTTGGTTAGAACACTGAAGGGATTATTTGAGCTGTGGAAGGCTAAGCTAAATTGTGTGAACATTCAAGTCAGAGGCCTTTGAACTCTCAAGACCAGGAATTGAAAGCAGCAGTTAAGTCAAGCACATAGATGTGATAGAGAAGGGAATTCTTTTTAAAAGATTATCAGCATTATAGAGATGTACAGCACAGAAACAGACCCTTTGGTCCAACCTGTCCATGCTGACCAGATATCCCAACCCAATCCAGTCCCATTTGCCAGCACTTGTCCCATATCCCTCTAAACCCTTCCTATTCATATACCCATCCAGATGCCTTTTAAATGTTACAATTTAAGCCTCCAGACAGCTCATTCAATACACACACCACCCTCTGCATGAAAAACTTGGCCCTTAGGTCCCTTTAATATCTTTCCCCTCTCACCCTAAACCTATGCCCTCTAGTTCTGGACTCCCCCACCCCAGGGAAAAGACTTTGTCTATTTATCCTATCCATGCTTCTCATAGTTTTATAATCCTCTATAAGGTCACCCCTCAGCCTCTGATGCTCCACGGAAAACAGCCGCAGCCTGTTCAGCCTCTCCATGTAGCTCAAATCCTCCAATCCTGGTAACATCCTTGTAAATCTTTTCTGAACCCTTTCAAGTTTCAAAACATCTTTCCGATAGGAAGGAGAACAGAATTGCACGGAATATTCCAAAAGTGGCCCAACCAATGTGCTGTACAGCTGCAATATGATCTCCCAAATCCTGTATTCAATATTCTGACCAATAAAGGAAAGCATACCAAATATCTTCTTCGCTATCCTATCTACCTGCGACTCCACTTTCAAGGAGCTATGAACCTGCACTCCAAGGTCTCTTTATTCAGCAACACTTCCTAGGACCTTACCATTAAGTGTATAAGTCCTGCTTTGATCTGTTTTTGCAAAATGCAGCATCCCATATTTATCTAGATTCCATTGTACTCTATACCCTTCTTTGCTGTCCACCACACCTCCAATTTTGGTGTCATCTGCAAACATACTAACTACACCTCCTATGTTCACATCCAAATCATTTATATAAATGAGAAAGATAGTGGACCCCACACCAATCACTGTGGCACTCCACTGGTCACAGGCCTCCAGTCTGAAAAACAACCCTCCACAACCATCCTCTGTCGTCTACCTTCGAGCCAGTTCTGTATCCAAATGGCTAGTTCACCCTGTATTCCATGAGATCTAATGTTGCTAACCATGTACATTTTGATATTAGATTCCCTACAATGTGGAAACAGGCCCTTCAGCCCAACAAGTCCACACCGACCCTCCGAAGGGTAACCCACCCCTTCTGACTAATGCACCTAACACTATGGACAATTTAGAATGGCCAATTCATCTGACCTGCACATCTTTAGATCATGGGAGGAGACCGGAGCACCCGAAGGAAACCCACACATACACGGGGAGAATGTGCAAACTCCACACAGGCAGTTGTCCGAGGCTGGAATCGAACCTGGGACCCTGGAGCTGTGAGGCAGCAGTGCTAACCACTGAGCCATCGTGTATAAAATAATGTTAACTATCTCTAATCAGCCCTTGCCTTTCCAGTAAATCCTGTCCCATGGGAAATCTTGTCTCGTGAGCTTGATTGAGTTTTTTGAAGAAGTAACAAAGAGGATTAATGAGGGCAGAGTGGCGGACATGATCTATATGGACTTCAGTAAGGAGTTCGATAAGGCTCCCCATAGGAAACTGGATAGCAAGGTCAGATCGCATGGAAAACAGGGAGAACTAGCCATTTGGATGCAGAACTGGTTTGAAGGTAGAAGACAGAGGGTGGTGGTGGAGGCTTGCTTTTCAGACTGGAGGCCTGTGACCAGTGGAGTGCCACAAGAATCGGTGCTGAGTCCACTATTTTTCTCATTTATATAAATTATTTGGATATGAACATAGGAGGTATAGTTAGTAAGTTTGCAGAGGACATCAAAATTAAAGGTGTAGTGGACAGCGAAGAAGGTTACCTTAGAGGACAACAGGATCTTGATCAGTGGGCCAGTGGGCTGAGGGGTGTAGGTGGAATTTAATTTAGATACATTGAGTTGCTGCATTTTGGAAAAGCAAATCACAGCAGAACTCATACAATTAATGGTAAGGTTCTTGGGAATGTTGCTGATAAAAAGAGACCTTGGAGTGCAGGTTCATAGCTCTTTGAAAGTGGAGTTGCAGGTAGAGAGGATAGTGAAGAAGGCATTTGGTATGCTTTCGTTTATTGGTCAGAGTATTGAGTACAGGAGTTGGGAAATCATGTTGCAGCTGTACAGCACGTTGGTTAGGTTACTTTTGGAATATTGCGTGCAGTTCTGGTCTCCTTCCTATTGGAAAGATGTTGTGAAACTTGAAAGTGTTCAGAAACGATTTGCAAGGATGTTGCCAGGGTTGGAGGATTTGAGCTATAGGGAGAGGCTGAATAGGCTGGACTGTTGTCCCTGGAGCGTCAGAGGCTGAGGGGTGACTTTATAGAGGTTTATAAAATCATGAGAGGCTTGGATAGGATAAATAGTCTTTTCCATGGAGTGGGGGGGGGGGCCCAGAACTAGAGGGTATAAGTTTAGGGTAAGAGGGGAAAGATATTAAAGAGACCTAAGGGGCACGTTTTTCATGCAGGGAATGGTGCGTGTATGGAATGAGTAGGTGGAGGAAGCGTACAGGATGGAACAACTGCATTTGGATGTGTGTATGAATAAGAAAGGTTTAGAGGGATATGGGCCAGGTGCTGGCAAATGGGACTAGGTTAGGTTAGGATATCTGGTCGGCATGGATGATTTGGATCGAAGGGTCTGTTTCCGATCCGTACATCTCTATGACTATGACTAAAAACAAACATTGGTATCTGATAACTGAATGAATCCTCATTGTACTTTGGCAGAAAGACCTTAGATGGTGGTCTTTCCCCAATACACCTTGGCAGTAGCAGACAAAGTTTCAGTGCATCTCAGCATGTAGTCCTGGACCTTGGAGTGTGCCAGTCTGCAACACTCGGTCAAGGTCAGCTCTTTACACTGGAAGGAGAAAGTGAGGTCTGCAGATGCTGGAGATCAGAGCTGAAAATGATGCAGCAGGTCAGGCAGCATCCAGGGAACAGGACAATCGACGTTTTGGGCATAAGCCCTTCTTCAGGAATGAGGAACGTTTGTCCAGCAGGCTAA
>NC_057713.1:109753459-109772224 GCF_004010195.1 Chiloscyllium plagiosum | reverse complement strand
CGACTCCCCTCCCCCAAGTCCCTCCTCCCTACCTTTTATCTTAGCCTGCTGGACAAACTTTCCTCATTCCTGAAGAAGGGCTTATGCCCGAAACGTCGATTCTCCTGTTCCCTGGATGCTGCCTGACCTGCTGCGCTTTTCCAGCAACACATTTTCAGCTCTTTACACTGGAAGACCAACAGGTTTCTGGCAGAACAAAGAGCATCTTTCAATGGGCTGATGGTCTTCCAGGTGCAGTCGATGTTTGTCTTGATGTGCATGCCACGGAACAGCCCATAGAACACAGAGTGCTGCATCATGGAGCTGCTCAGGACAAATCTCAACAAAAACCACTGTATCTCTCTTCAGACCTTCTTTCCAAAATAACATTCCAGAAGGACTTAAGTGACAAACACTTCACCAGCACAGCCATTTTGAGGGCAGAGTGCAGTGGCGCACAGAAACCGGGCACACATAAAGGATCTGATGGGTAATGCCCTTCTCATTACCAACCAAGCTATGTCTTGGTGCTAGTTGGGAGAATTTAGGGGTAGAATAATTTGCAAGATTTTGATGGAATTTTTTTGCAGACCTCCTTGGTAACAGTGACAATGTGGTCAGATATATAAGTATAGAGATAAGAGAAACATATTGCAAAGTTATAGTGTTGTACCTGATTTATCAAAATGTATATCTTGCTAATAATGAGACTGCACAAGGAGTTATTTAGATGCACAAAGAGTTATTTAGAGTAGGGAGCCAATTGAACATAACTGAATTAATTGACAGTAAGCTGAGCTACAGCTTTAAAGAAATTCATTCAGGAACAAACACCAATGATGAAACCATTCATTTGTGAACTGGAGTCCGCATTAACTGGAGTTTTGAAGCTTTTGTGTCTTGAGACAGTGCCTAACTGGCACAAAAAAATCAGAAGTTGGATTTCTGGGTTGATAGCATTGGATGGGGAGGGCCTGTCAAATGTATGCAGTGTTGGTCTCCCTATTTAATATAAATTTTACTTGCCGCAGAAGGAGTGTAAGTGAAGGTTCACAAGGTTGATACCAGAAATGGCAGGACTGCTGCACGAGGACTGATTGGTTTGACTGGCCCTGCATTCAGAGTCGAGAGTGTGGTGCTTGGAAAAGCACAGCAGGTCAGGCAACATCCTAGGAGCAGGAGAATCGACCTTTTAGGCATTAACCCTTCATCAGGAATGCCCAGAACGTTGATTTTCCTGCTCCTCGGATGCTGCCTGACCTGCTATGCTTTCTCTCGACTCTGATCTCCAGTATCTGCAGTCCTCACTTTTCCCTGGGCCTGTATTCGCTAGAGTTCAGAAGAATGAGGGGGGATCTGATTGAAACACATTAAATTTTAACAGGGTTAGATGCAAGGAACATGTTTCCTTTGGTTGGGGAGCCCAGAGCCCAGGGTCACGGCCTCAGGATTCAGGCTTGACCATTTAAGACTGAGATGAGAAAATATTTCTTAACCCACAGGGCAGTCAACCTACTGAATTCAGTACCACAGAAGGCTGTGAAGTATGGCTCATAGAAAAAGACTGAAAATGTTTAGATATTTAAAGCATCAAAGGGTATAAGGAGAAAGTAGGACTGTGGCATTGCAGTAGAGGATCAGCAAAGCAAGCTTAAAGGGCCAAATGGCCTGGTCCTGCTCATAGTTTCTAAGATTCTATAATTCTAAATGGATTTCCTGGACGTGACATCAGAATTCTGAAAAATGAGCCTTTGGTAGATTGCCAGGGAAGCAGAAGCTAATTGATAAGAATAAACAAGAATGGGAGATCAAAATGAGGGGTTTTCAGTTCAGTGTGTTTCAGCCAGTGGTCAGAAATGACAGAGCTAGAAAAATTTGTTACTTTTTGCTAAAGAAAACAGGTTAGAAGCTCTTAAGAGTCTGTGTAGGAGATCCAAGATGGCGGCGGCTCAGCAAGTCTGAGTCTATAGTGCTCCTCCCAAGACTTGGGCAAAGTGGGCCACCCGCCTCTACCACACTTACCAAACCATTTAAAATAATTTTTAACTTAATGTAATTAGTTGCTCGGTACTAAATTTAAACAGTCTAGTCTCCTGTAAAAATGACTAGGGAGAAAGGAGCCCGCAGTTCTCAGCAGGCAGGAGCCCCTTCCCCTCCCTCTCCAGCTGCAGCAGAGGCGTCGCAGCCGCCCCGGGGGACTTACCTACGGTGGCGAGCCTTGCAGAAATAATCTCCAAACTCGACGCAAAGATCAACACTGGAGCAGATGGAATTCACTCTCGGCCACGCTACAAAAGCACGACCAAGACATCGAGGAAATCGAGCGCCGAGTCGCAGAGGAGCGGAGCTAAATGCCATGACCTCTGAAACTATAGCAGAATTGGCCGTGGATCGAGTCCGGACTCTCGAACAGCAAGTCCAGACCTTAGAGAATCACATTGACGACCTCGAGAATCGAGGTCATTAAAAAAATATTCGTTTGCTGGGCTTTCCCGAACGGGAAGAAGAAGAAGGCCAGCTTACAGTGTTCCTCGAGCAGTGGCTTCCACAGCTTTTAAATCTGGAGGCTGGATCAGGCCAGGTGAGGGTGGAATGGGCCTACCGGGTTGCAGTGCATGGGCCCAGCTTGAACCAGCGCCCCCGCCCGGTCCTATTCCGGCTGTAGAGCTACAAGGAGAGGCAGATGCTCTTAGAAGCTTCCAGAAATCTTGGGAAAGATCCCCAAGCCATGATTTATAAAAGATCCAAGATTATGTTATTTCAGGACTTTTCCCCAGCTTTGGTCCAAAAGAGGAAGGCATTTGACGAAGCAAAGAATTGTTTAAGGGTCTTAAATATTCAGTACTCCTTGCACTACCCAGCTACGCTACCCTTCAGCCATGAAGGAGAAAGTAAGGACTGCAGATGCTGGAGATCAGAGCTGAAAATGTGTTGCTGGAAAAGCGCAGCAGATCAGGCAGCATCCAAGGAGCAGGAGAATCGACGTTTCGGGCATGAGCTCATGAAGAAGGGCTCATGCCCGAAACATCGATTCTCCTGCTCCTTGGATGCTGCCTGACCTGCTGCGCTTTTCCAGCAACACATTTTCAGCTTCAACCATGAAGGGCCCATGTATAACTTTGGATCACCGGAGAAGGCCAAGGAATTTTTGGACTCTCTTAGATAAATTGTAAGAGTTAATTGATGTTGTTTTGCCCTGCCCCCACCCCGGTTTACCCCCTTTTGTTTCCTTCCATGACCTTACTGTTTTATATTATCTCCTTAAGAGTCTGTGTAGGAGATCCAAGATGGCGGCGGCTCAGCAAGTCTGAGTCTATAGTGCTCCTCCCAAGACTTGGGCAAAGTGGGCCACCCGCCTCTACCACACTTACCAAACCATTTAAAATAATTTTTAACTTAATGTAATTAGTTGCTCGGTACTAAATTTAAACAGTCTAGTCTCCTGTAAAAATGACTAGGGAGAAAGGAGCCCGCAGTTCTCAGCAGGCAGGAGCCCCTTCCCCTCCCTCTCCAGCTGCAGCAGAGGCGTCGCAGCCGCCCCGGGGGACTTACCTACGGTGGCGAGCCTTGCAGAAAGGGGTTTATTTATTTATTCTTCACTTAGCAATTTTCTCCCCCCCCTTTATATATATATATATATATATATATACATATATAGGCCAGGGGGTCTAGTTAATGTAGGTGGGGAGGAGGTGGTTACTTCATCCTATTTTATCTCAGTCCTTAGGAGCAGGGTTGTTTTCCTCTATTATTTTGTATTACTATATTTAATTATTATTTGCTGAGACTGTAATTTTATAGTTATATCTGTTCATACATGGTATTAACATTACCAAGTATATCCAGGTGTTGGTGTGGGGGGTAGGGTATTCATTGTTAATTCTAGCTCAGTAGTATCTTTGAATTTTCTTTATCCTACCGTGGGGTGCCTGGGTCAAAGGTGGGGCACTGGTTGGGAGAGGTTTTGATGGGCTTTTGGAAAGGAAGTGATGCCCCCTTTTGGAAAGGAACAAGGGGGAAGATCTCCATTTAAATACGTTTTATATTTTTTTATTTAGAAATAGTTTTTTATTATATTGATCTGAGCGTATTAAAGAGATTTTATTTTTGTGAATTTTATATGCTCTATGCTCGGGATGTTTTGGATAGGGTTTCTTCTCCCGAGGGGTCTCAGATTTGCCCGGTGATTATGGTTAATCAGTCGATTAAATGGTGCACCTGGAATGTCACGGGGAGTAATTCACCAATCAAAAGGAAGAAAGTATTATCAAACCTCAAGAAAGAAAGGGTTGATATAGCTCTCCTATAGGAGACACGCTTATTGGATAAAGAACACCTGAAATTACGACAGGGAAGAGATTATTTTCCATTCTCTCTTTCTGTGCAAGGAAAAATATTTTGGTAAACTCGGTGGCTGAGGTCCCTCATGGACTTTCAAATTGGCACAGAATAATTATGGAATATATTCCCCCTGACTTCCTTACAAATATGGTGCACCAAAAAAATTGAATTATTCCATAAAATATGGTAGCCCTTCTTGAATTACACAAATACAGATATTTCGGTCATCCTAACAAGGGCTTTTATTTAATTGAGTGGGTGAACCTGGTTGCTCCGGGGCCCCTAGGGAGAGGAATCCCACACGAATACGGGTTTTGTTATGATCTGATGTTAACACATTCCGAGCATGTATCTCACTACTCAATTTCTGTGTTATCCATCGTTTTTTTTCTCTCTTGAATAATGTAAGAGATTTAATCATACACTCTGGTTAGTTGTAGGTTAGATGAGTAGTTAGTTGAATTTTGTTTTTTTTTCTCTCGGTATTTCTTTTTTTCTGTTTGATAGATTTTGGTTATTATTTATTTAAGATTTAATTTTATATCAATGTTTAAACTTGGGATTTTTTTTAGTTTTCTTTTGTAAATGTGTAAAAACATGTTAAATTTTCAATAAAAATATCTACAAAAAAGAAAGAGCCTGTGTAAACATTTCCAGGCTTATTGAAGACAGTGATTTGTTTTATAAGATCCAACTGTACCATCTACTGGAGTGTAATTCAATGGTGGAATAAAGGGAATGCCGGTAATGTTGCACTATCAGGATTGCTGTGAACTGTGAAGGAGTTTCTGGAGAATTCCACACCTGCAGGACTCAGATGGAGTAAGGCAGTTGTTGGAAGCGACTGACTGATTAAATATTGTATGAAGTACAATGATTGAACTGTACTCGAGGAGCACAGAGCTGTGAGAGAACATTGGGATCGCACACAGAAACATATATGTACTAGGTCTGAGAAATCCATATCAGCTTTATATAGTTTCTCCAGAATACAATTTTTCTGTCAATCTATGGTAAATTTGAATTGAATTTTATTTAATTGCTACAGTAAAAAAAACTAAAAAGTGAAATCTTTTTAATTGATTTCTTCCTAAAGTGTTGTTTGGGAAGATTGGTTCTTTCATTTTGTAAAACAGCAAGTGCTGGAGAAACCCTGCAGGTCTGACAACTTCTGTGAAGAGAGAAACATAGTTAACATTTCAAGACTGAAATGACTTCTCTTCACAACTAACGTCTTCTGTTCTGAAGAACAGGCATGTGGGATTAGATTAGATTACTTACAGTGTGGAAACAGGCCCTTCGGCCCAACAAGTCCACACCGACCCGCCGAAGCGCAACCCACCCATACCCCTACATTTACCCCTTATTACCTAAGGGCAATTTAGCATAGCCAATTCGCCTAACCTGTACATCTTTGGACTGTGGGAGGAAACCGGAGCACCCGGAGGAAACCCACGCGGACACGGGGAGAACGTGCAAACTCCACACAGTCAGTCGCCTGAGTCGGGAATTGAACCCGGGTCTCTGGCGCTGTGAGGCAGCAGTGCTAACCACTGTGCCACCGTGCCGCCCACAAAATGGGACTTGAATGCTCACTCTGTTTCTCTCTTCACAGATGCTGTCAGACCTGCTGAGTTTTTCCAGAATTCTGTTTTCATTTTAGATTTCCAACAAACGTGGTATTTTAACTTTTATTTGGTCCTTTCACATTATTCATCTCCACAGAATCATAACATCCATATGAAGTAATGTTAGCCTCTAACATATATTCACTGACATAAGCCTAGTATATTCAGAAGAAAGTAGAAGCTACACATTTTCAAACCTCCATGCTTTTGCATACATTTAATTTAGATGTAGTATTCATTTAAATATCATAGCCAGGTTTATTTTTGTTAAAGTTAGCTCTATTTTTCTCTATTTTTATCCCTCCTTAAGTTACTTTCACCACTTGCCTCTCCTTCCTATGCCATTTTATTTTTGATTTTTTTTCCATTTTTGGTTCAGTTTAAACCTGTATTTTTCAAGGCCAAGCGAGATTTCTTATCTTCTCTTACCAAACACACCTCATTAATGATGTACCCAGCCCCTTATGCATCTCTCATGTCATATACTATTCCCAGAACAGCTTACCATTCAGTGCATACTCCAGAATTGAACAGCATCTCTTGCACCCATGCTTACCTTTTGTACACCCAGACAGCCACTATCAATCCAGAGTTGCTCTGACATTCACCCTGGACAAGGCAGACAGAGGCAAATTGATGAGGTCCTGCTGGATGGGGTAGATAGAAGCAAGATATGCTCTTCCCCTCATATCAGTAGTGGAACCCAAGACATCAGAATACACCAACCTCATTTGAAGTTGGCACCCATGTTAAAGCCATGTTGACTGTTTGGACGAAGGGCCTGCAAAGATAGGCGATTGTCAATAACCTTCCCCCCCTCTGCCATCTTCTCTCTGATATCTCATTATCACTCTACCTCTGCTACTGCATCCAGTTCTCACCAAGGTTCATGCTCTATCAAGCTCAATATTCCCAACATCTTCTTTGCCCCCACGTATATGACAATATCATAGAGTCATAGAGATGGATAGCACAGAAATAAACCCTTCAGTCCAATCCGTCCATGCTGACCAGATATCCCAACCCAATCTAGTCCCACCTGCCAGCACCTGGCCCATATCCCTCCAAACCCTTCCTACTCATATACCCATCCAAATGCCTCTTAAATGTTGCAATTGTACGAGCCTCCACCACATCCTTTGGTAGCTCACTTTCATACATGTACCGCCCTCTGCATAAAATAGTTGACTCTTACGTCTCTTCCATAGCTTTCCCCTCTCACCCTAAACCTATGCCTTCTAGTTCTGGACTCCCCCACTCCAGGGAAAAGACTTGCCTATTTATCCCATCCATGCCCCTCATAATTTTGTAAACCTCTATAAGGTCACCCCTCAGCCTCTGACGCTCCAGAGAAAACAGCTCCAGTCTGTTCAGCCGCTCCCGATAGCTCAAATCCTCCAAGCCGGGCAACATCCTTGTAAATATTTTCTGAACCCTTTCAAGTTTCACAACATCTTTCTGAGACCAGAACTGCACGCAATATGCCAACAGTGGCCTAACCAATGTCCTGTACAGCCGCAATATGATCTCCCATCTCCTGTACTCAATACTCTGACTGATAAAGGAAAGCATACCAAACGCCTTCTTCACTATCCTATCTACCTGCGACTCCACTTTCAAGGAGCTATGAACCTGCACTCCAAGGTCTCTTTTTTCAGCAACACTCCCTAGGACCTTACCATTAAGTGTATAGGTCCTGCGAAGATTTGCTTTCCTACAATGCAGCATCTTGCATTTATCTGAATTAAACTCCATCTGCCACTTCTCAGCCCATTGGCCCATCTGATCAAGATCCCATTGTAATCTGAGGTAACCTTCTTTGCTGTCCACTACATCTCCAATTTTGGTGTCATCTGCAAACTTACTAACTATACCTCATGCTCACATCCAAATCATTTATATAAATGTCAAAAAGTAGAGGACCCAGCACCGATCCTTGTGGCACACCACTGGTCACAAGCCTCCAGTCTGAAAAACAACCTTCCATCATCATCCTCTGTATTCTACTTTTGAGCCAGTTCTGTATCCAAATGGTTCATTCTACCTGTATTCTGTGAGATCTAACCTTGCTAACCAATCTCCCATGGGGAACCTTGTCGAACGCCTTACTGAAGTCCATATAGATCACATCTACTGCTCTGCCCTCATCAATCCGCTTTCTTACTTCTTCAAAAAACCCAATCAATTCTGTGAGACATGATTTCCCATGTACAAAGCCATGTTGACTATCCCTAATCAGTTCTTGCCTTTCCAAATACATGCACATCCTTTCCCTCAGGATTCCCTCCAACAACTTGCCCACCACCGACATCAGGCTCACTGGTCTACAGTTCCCTGGCTTGCCCTTACCACCCTTCTTAAACAGTGGTGCTATATTAGCTAACCTCCAGTGTCACCACGTTTGTCAACCTCCAGTCTTCAATGCAAAGAGGCCCCTGTGAGATCCTTTAACTTCACTTATGAACAACAGGGATTGTAGATGATATTATCTATGAACCCATCAAAGGGTAAATGTAAAATCTGGTGAGAGTGGTCCACAGTGCCAAAGTGTTTAGCATTCATTTCATACAGCAAACATTCCATTTTGCAATTAATCAAAGCTTGAACGGGAATCACTGTGCTGGCAGAGGGGAGTTCATGTCCTATTTTCAAACTTCATTTATTCAATTATTTTTGCACCAACATAAATGAGTGAATGCAGGAAGAAGTCTGTGATTCTGCAATATATCTCACATTTATACGAATGCCAAAAGATTGTAATGAGGTCAGTCACTGGGACATCATTGAATTGGGTTAATCTGGTCCAATCAGGGAGCCCTGGCTGACAAATAAAAAGTGGAGTGACACAGATTCTGACAAACTGGCCTCTGTGGAATTATTTCATGTGTGACTGATGATAACTACTTGTTTTGCTATAGATCCTGCTGAGACCAATTTGAATAGTGATTGGAGTAGACAGGTTCTTGTTTTGTCTAAGTCGGTTGGAGGAAAGCCTGGAAAAAAACAAGCTGAGTTGATGAGAAGCTTAAGGTGAAGGAACCCTTAGGAGGCAGTGATTATAAAATGACTGAATTTACTCTGCAACTTGGAAGGGAGAAGATAGATTCGGAGGTAACTGTATTACAAGCTGAATAAAGGCAACTACAGAGGTATGCAGGAGAAGCTGGTAGAATTGACTGGGAGAGGAGCCTAGCAGGAAAGACAATGGAATAGCAATGGCAGGGGTTTCTGGGAGTAATTGAGGAGACACAGTAAAGATTCATCCCGAGGAAAAAGAAGCATGGTACAGGGAGGAGAAAGCAACCATGGTTGACTAGGGAAGTCAAGGGTAGCATAAAAACAAAAGAGAAAGCACATAATGTGGCAAAGGGCAGTGGGAAACCAGAGGATTGGGAAGCTTAGAAAGACCAACAGAGAGTAAAAAAAAGAAGGAAGAAGATTAAATGTGAGGGTTAGATATAAAGGAAGACTATAAGAGTTTCTTTAAATATATAAAGAGCAAAAGTGGATATTGGGCCATTGGAAAATGACACTAGAGAGAGAGTAGTGGGGAACAAGGAAATGGCTGAGGAACTGAATAATTACTTGTGGCAGTCTTCATTGTGGAGGACACATGTAATATCCCAAAAATTCAAGAAGTGAGGGGCAGAGTTGAGAATCATAGCCATCATCAAGGAGAAGGTGCTAGAAAAACTGAATGGCCTGAAGGTGGATAAATCACCTGGACCAGATGGACTACACCCCAGAGTTGTAAGGGAGATAGCTGCAGAGATAGTGGAGCCATTAGTGGTGATCTTTCAGGAAGCAGTAGAATCAGGGAGGGACCCAGAGGACTAGAAAAATAAAGAGCAAAAGTGGATATTGGGCCACTGGAAAATGACACTAGAGAGAGAGTAGTGGAGAACAAGGAAATGGCTGAGGAACTGAATAATTACTTGGTGGCAGTCTTCATTGTGGAGGACACATGTAATATCCCAAAAATTCAAGAAGTGAGGGGGCAGAGCTGAGAATCATAGCCATCATCAAGGAGAAGGTGCTAGAAAAACTGAATGGCCTGAAGGTGGATAAATCACCTGGACCAGATGAACTACACCCCAGAGTTGTAAGGGAGATGGCTGCAGAGATAGTGGAGCCATTAGTGGTGATCTTTCAGGAAGCAGTAGAATCAGGGAGGGACCCAGAGGACTAGAAAATTGCTAACATGACACTCCTGTTTAAAAACGGATTAAGATAAAAGATGGAAGATTACAGACTGATTAGCCTAAGATCCTGGAATCCATTGTGAAGGATGAGATTTCTGAATACTTGGAAGTGTATGGTAAAATAGGGCAGAGTCAGCATGGTTTCATCAAGGGAAGGTCATGCCTGACAAATCCACTAGAATTCTTTGAGGAAGTAATGAGCTGGAGGCTACTGAGTAAGATAAGGGGTCATGGTTTCAGAAGCAAGGTGCGAGCATGATGGAAGCTTGGGTGGCTGTCAGAAAGCAAAGAGTAGGGATGAAAGGATCCTTCTCAGGATGTCACGTGACTAGTTGTATTCCACAAGGCTCAGTGTCAGGAGCATGACTTTTCACTTTTACATTAGTGAGCTGGAAGAAGGAACTGAGGACATTCTGGTAAGTTTGCAGATGATACAAAGATAGGTAGAGGAACAGGTAGCATTGAGGAGTTTGGAAGACTGCACAAGGATTTGGACAGGATAGGAGGGTGGGCAAAGACATGGTAGATGGAGTACAAAATGGGAAAGTGTGAGGTCATGCACTTTGGGAGGAAGAATAGAGGCATGGATTATTTTCTCAGTGGGGAGAAAATTCAGAAATCTGAAGTGCAAAGAGACTTGGGAGTTCTAGTCCAGGATTTTCTCAAGGTAATCTTGCAGATTGAGTCAGTAGTTAGGAGGCAAAATGCAATTTGTCACTTATTTTAAGAGGAATTAAATATAAAAGCAGGGATGTACTTCTGAGGCTCTATAAGACTCTGGTCAGACCACATTTGGAGTATTGTGTGCGGTTATGGGCCCCATATATCAGGAAGGATGTACTGGCCCTGGACCGTGTTCAGAGGAGGTTCACAAGAATGGCCCCAGGAATGAAAGGCTTAACATTTGAGGAACATTTGATAACTCTGGGTTTATACTCGATGGAGTTTTGAAGGGGAGATCTAACTGAAATATACAGAATACTGAATGGCCTGGACACAGTAGATGTTGGGAAAATGTTTCCATTGGTAGGTGAGACTTGGACCCAAAGGCACAGCCTCACAGTAAAGGGAAGGCCTTTTAAAATGGAGATAAGGAGAAACTTTTTCAATCAGAGTGTGGTGAATCTATGGAATTCATTGCTACAAAAGGCTGTGGAGGCCAAGTCATTGAGTATAGTTAAGGCCAAGATAGTTATTTTTTTGAGTATCGAGGGGATTAAGGATTATGGGGAGAAAGCAGGAGAATGGGGTCGAGAAACTTATCAGCCATGATTGAATGGCAGAGCAAACTTGATGGGCTGAATGGCCTAATTTCTGCTCCTATGTCTTATGGTCTTAATTGCAAGGGACTCATCTGATCTCTCCCATTTCTGAATGATAAACACTCTACATCTTCATGGTGAAACCTGCTTCTTTCTTTTGTAAGAGTGATTGAAAAAAAATCCTAAGATTGTATTTCCTAAATCAGTTGTGCCTGCACTCCTTCAGAGACAACCATGCGTGATTTGTAACTTAACCACATCGAGTCATATGACCTTTGAGTCATACTGCACCGAAACAGACCCTTTAGTCCAATCAGTCCATGCTGAACATAACACCAAACTAAACAAATCCCCCCAACTGCTCCTAACCCATATCCCTCCAAACCTTTCCTATTCATGTACTTATCCAAATGTCTTTTAAATGTTGTAATTATACCCACATCCACCACTTCCTCAGGAAGTTATTCCGCATACAAACCACCCTCTGTGTAAAAAAACCCATCATTTTTTAAAATTTCCCTCCTCTCATCTTAAAAATGTGCCCCCTAGTCTTGAAGTTCCCAGTCCTAGGGAAAGTACAATTACCATTAACTCTACCTATATCCTTCATTATTTCAGACTCCAGACCTTTTTACGCTTCATCTTTTTGCCTACAGGAATAGCCCATTGGCTAAAGACACTGTTCAGATACCAAATCTCTTAGATAAACCTTTAGCTCTGTTCCTGAACAGTGTATGTATATGTTTGTGCGTGTTTTGTGGATATTTAGACCGATCCTTCAATTTTACTGATTGCGTCTGTTAACCAATTATTGCAACTTTATTGAATAAGTTTTATTTTGATAATAAACCATGAATGTGTTTATGAAGAAACCTGATTTCTAGTTGTTTTTACTTCAAACCTGGTATAGATAAAGTACTTAATTAATCAGCAACAGGAAAATCTATTCTCATGTTGTGAAATAGCACACGTGGTAATGGGACTCAAGCAACAATGTGCCCTTCCAGTTTTTGTCATAACACCCTTATCTACAAATTAGTGACTGCATCATATCCTCAGTTTGGTTCAAATCATTTCATATTGAATGGATCACTTTAAAATGTTATCACTATTGTCTCGGTGATCATCACAACACATTCACACACAATGAGGTTCTGCAAGCAACAAATAAAAAGATAATTTCTACTCGGTGAGAAGGAGTTGGACTTTTGGGCATTGGACCTATTTCCAGCAGCTTAGACGTACCCTGCATCATCTGATAGACAATGTGATACTGCAAACTGCACTGGAGTTTTGGCTACAGCATGTGGATATTTGGCTTTCGCCTCATGGCGAGATACGTCGAGTTGCAAACTGAGTCAAGCTGATTTGATTGAGTGATGGCCAATAGTTTAAAAGCTAGAGGTATGTGCCCTTCAATCTACTTATGACAGCTATTCAAGTGAACTGTTAACTGACCTTTCTACAGTTCATAGTTCTCTTTTCCAAATAAGTGGCACATTGCCATTATTCCATTTATAGTGGATTTTGAAATGTTAATACTTGCATTAAGAGGTGACTACTGGGCTTCCGTCTCTAAAGAATGTTACGTTAAGATAATCTAGAAACAGTATGCAGCTTCATCTCTCACATTATGGCTAGGTTGTCCACTCCAGAAACAAAAATGCAATGTCAGGTTAGGTTCCACATCCTGACCCTGTACAACATGTTCCTGACACACCCTTCTTGATTTTAGAAGTCCAGACTATTAACGGCCATGAATAGAGCTTGCCATCCAATTAATGATGGTGAGCAGACTCCTAACACTGGAAGGTCAATGAGATGCACTCCAGTACCTGACAGGTTGAAATGGGTGATGCAAATTGTAAATTTGCAAATTGTAAATTGAGAAGAAGCATAAAGAAAGGTTTAGGAATTTTAAAAATTTAAATGGCCATTCCTCCACATGATCGTAAATGGAGTTTTAGTTCTGCTGGCCAAGCCTGGTACTGGGTGAGCACCTCACAAGTTAACCATGGCTCCCCCTGCCCAACCCTTTTCCACTGTGGGATTGCCTGAATGCACTGGCTACACAAAGATCACTTTGCCACCTGAAAAACCCATATCATTGTTTCACGGCCAAACAGAATTCCTACCCAATATCTCATAACCTTGTTGCACATGGCATTGTTTAAATTACCATAGTGTTTATTCTGTCACACAGCCCAGCATGATTTTTTTTCACAGTTTGTCCCAATTTTTTTTTCAACTGAATCAACAGAATAAATGTATGTCAGAAGTGGCTTTTGCCATGGTAACCGGAGAAACATAATCCATCAAATCAGTATCAGACATTTCAGCAGCAGCCAATACATCTTTAAAATAGCACAGCTTTCCGTGACTATGGGATATGGCACAATGTGATAATCGTTTGAAAAGTATATCTCAGTACATTCAAGACAGTGTTGCAGAATACTATCAACTCTATAACATCACATATCTTCACCCCTTCTCAACACATCTTTTGAAACTTTCATTCAAGCCTTTAGGGACTTTCTGATCCAGCTATTTCAATGTTTTCCAGGTCAATTCATGTTCTCTACTCTGTATAATCCAGCTGGCTCAAATCTCTCCTGCACAGATCTCGTCCCACACCCCCACTTACACACTACTGCTTGAAGGCACATACTGAATCCTGATAGTTCACTTCTAACATTCTCATCAATCCTTTTTTGGCCTCGTCCTTCCCTACCTCTGTAATCTCCTCCAGCCTTACAAGCCCCAAGAGCTCTGCAACACTCCATTATGCCTCTTGTGCAGCCTTCACTCTATTTGCTCCTTGGTGACCATGACTCTGCTTCCTGCACCCTTATCTCATCCCTAAACCTCTGAGTCTTGCCATCTCTCTCTCTCCTAATTTCTTCCTTAAACTTTTTTTACAAAGCTTTTTCAGTCACACCCTTAGTATCGCCTTTAATTTAGTATACCTTTTTATTTGATTAAGCTTTGTGAAAATACTTCACTTCTATGTACAAGGTATTTCTATGTTCAATGGAAGTTGTTGTAGTCTATTTTCCAGTAAATATTGATGTTCCTTGATTTATTGTGTGGTTCATAAGAACTATAGCTAATCAGGTTTGTTGAATTAGAAGTCAGAAAAAATTGAAAAGATGGGAAACACCTCTGATTGAGTGAAACCGTATTGTCAGACAAAAGTGGCATCTAATGGATAGCAAAGTAAGGGTGCTCCTTCCCATTTGATTATAGACCTGTCCAATCCTGGGAGAGAATTAAATTCTGTCCAACATTTGTGAGAAGAAACAGACTTTCAGGAAGAGATTGGCTACCCAACAGGAGCAGAAGTCATGCAGCTTATTGTGCAAGCTCACTGAACTGAAACATTAACAAGCTTCCTTCCTTCACACACACTGCCTGACCAACTGATTGATTCCAGCAATTTTTGTCTTAATTTTGGATTTCCAGAGTATCTTGTGGGTTGTGTGTCTGAGGCTCTGTTAGTCAGTTTATCTGTGTTATCTGTGTCTTGGTTTACAGTGCCATTCTTGCTGTTATGATTTGGAGATGCCGGTGTTGGACTGGGGTGTACAAAGTTAAAAATCACACAACACCAGGTTATAGTCCAACAGGTTTAATTGGAAGCACGCTAGCTTTCGGAGCGATGCTCCTTCATCAGGTGATAGTGCTGTTGTTCATGTTCTGTCACACGCTTTTCAATGTGTTGTCTGCCTGACTCTCTGTTAGAGTCTGTCTATCCATAGGGCTAAAAGTGAATCTCTCTTGAACTCTTTGTCACCTTTCAATGTTCTGGTGTTTTCTTCGTGCCCTACTATTTGTGTTTGTCATTTTTACTTTTCAGTGCATGTGTTCATATACTGATTTTGTGTGCGTTTGCCTCCTGATTTCTGGTTATTGCTATCTTTGTTACTTTTTCAATGATCTATCCAAAAAAACAGGCAGTTGGCCTAAAATGGTTAGCTTGGAAGATTTGGAATAGCTCGACCCTTTAATATATAAATGACTGTTTCTGGGAGGAGCTCGTCAGTTTGTTTTTATCTGTTAGTCAGTTCTTCAGTCTACAGCCACAAAGCATAGATCTAATTATTATCTCTTAGGAGCTAACACTGTTTCTTACCTCACATCAATGTAACTAATAAGTCTTAAGCTAATGTAGCCTGTTAGCTTACTATTAAGTAATAAACTATTTTTTGTTAGTCAAGTATGAGCCTGTTCTGCCAAAGTTTGATTAATGGTTAATTTTTCACCACTTAATATTAGTAAGCCCCATAGACCTGTATTATGAAAAGGGTTGTGGTAGTAAATATACCCAAAAAAGATTGTTGAAGACCAGCAGCCAATTACAGGCGTCCCCTGCAACACAAATTTCGCCACAATTGGCCCTGCTTAATATTTCACACTGGTGTCTTTCAGAAATACAGTACAGGGCCAGTGGCATGACCAGATATTTTAAATTCTATTTCAAGTTATCAAGGATATATTGGAGGAGCTACCAACTTGGGTTGCCTCATATTTTATGGAAAATGCAAAAGAGGAGCCCAGTGACAAGTTTGTCTGTGATTGTTGCTTCATTCCAGACACTGGGCCATCTGTCACGTTCCTCAAATCAGGAATCCAAGGTGAAAAGTATTATAAAATCTGCAAAGTTGTTACTCCTTATTTACAAGTATTGATAACTTACAAGTTTCTTTCCTTAAGATTGAGCTCCCCAACAATTTTGTTATGACATTGATATATAATTATTACATGAGAATGATCTATCGATTTGAGAATGTTCCAACTGTTTACATTTTTAAAAATCTAATGAAAATGAACATAGTAAGTTAGAATGGGAACTGCAATACATTGATGTCTTCTGGATAAATTACCAACATCCTCTGATGCTCAATTTATTTGAAAACCATTCTTGGTCATAATTCCTTGTCTTCAAAATCACAAAAAATAAATTAGCATCCTATATATTCACAACTAAATAATTGTAATTGTGTTTGAAGTTCCGTTTTGAATGAATTTACCCACGTTGATATGATGAATTGTAAATGTCCTCATGTCTGTGGTTTTTCCAATATAGCAGTTGATTTTTAAAAGGAAGTTATTGTCACTGGCTGGGCCAGCATTCCCAACACTAATTGCCCTTCAGAAGATGGTGGTGAGTCATCTTCTTGAATTGCTCCCGTTTGTGTAGTGTATGAATTCCTACAGTGCTATCAGGAAGAGAGTCCAGGATTTTGACACAGCCACAATTAAGTAACTGTGATATATTTCCACGTCAGGACGGTTTCTGTCTTGGAGAAGAGCCTATTGGTGGTGACATTTCCATGTATCTGCAGCTCATGTCCTTTTTGTTGATAGAGGTTATGGGTTTGGAGGGTGATGTTCTATGAGAGGGTTAAATCCATGAACCATGGGTGAAAGTACTAATCTTTCATGAATTTAATAACTGCTCTCCCATCTTCCTATTTCAGGTTATGGTTGTTGATATATTCTGATCAGTTGCAAAAATGCCAAGACTATTCACATTGTGCGACATCTTGCAAATAGCAACAGAATTGATGTTAATCAAAATATCTAAATATTTGAGCATGTGAAAGGTAGTTTTATATAGCAAAGCCTAATAGTTCAGATTGTGGACACACAAAACAATGGCACATCTACTTTAATCAAGAGTAAAACTCTGCCCTCCTTGGTCAACTTTCCTCAATAGCTATTTCATAGGATCATGAATGTTAAAGCACAGGAGGGCATTTGGCCCAACTTTCACACTCAAGCCTGTTGAATTAAATATTTAATCAATCTCTTAACTTACTGCCCTTTCATCAAGCCCTACATTTTATTTTCCCTTTACAAGTATATGATACCATTTCGAAATTTATGTTTGAACTTGTTTCTCACTCATGTTGCCAGTTCATCTGGATTATGACAACTCACTGCTTAATAAAAATTTTCCTTATTTCATTTCTAATTCTTTTGGTTCTAAAATTATGGCCTCTACTTACTGACCCTCCTGCCACTGGAAGTAGCTATCATTGTCTCTACTGCATAAAAACCTCTCATACATTTGAACATTTCTTCATTAAATTTTTTATAACTCACTCTGCTCTAAGCAGGACAATGCAAGTTTATCTATTTTCTCCACATAACTGAAGTCTCTCATCCCTAGATCTCTTTCACAAAACTGAACACAATGCTCCAGCTGAAGCTAGCCAGTGATTGATAGAAGTTTTTAGTATTGCTTAGATTCACTTTGATAATGCAAAATATGAATAATGAACTGTTAGAAAGATTCACATATTGTAAAATTGAGGAGGGGTGTAAGCGATTGCTGTCAAATCTTAAAACAGTCAGGATCATCAATGTCGCAAGATGTGCATTAACTATACCTCAGTGCCCTCTGCTGGTTAAAGTCCAATACATTTGTACCCTGCAGTGCAATACAGAATTGGCTTTTCAGACTTGTTCAGCAAGAACTTGCTACAGACAATGGTCAAGTCTTTAAAAAATTATTAAGGCTGTTTGCCACTTTAAACAGAGCAGAGCAAGACTGCTAAAAGAATTTCACTGACTTTGTTTTTGCTTGATTGCAACATTTTTAAAATTTATCTAATTAGTACAGAAAAAATTCATGTTAAATGTTTGTGTCAAAGTTTTTCTTTCAGATGCAAGTTTAATGATTCCTCTTCTAAGACGTATCGCTGTGACCAATCTCTCCTCATTATTTCTTTCTGCGGCTCAGAGTTCATTTTGGTTTGATTACATATTTGTGAAGCAGTGTCGGATGTTTAACAACGTTAAGGTTGCAGTATAAATGCATATTGTTGTATGCTGGAGGAGATCCAGTGAGGCAGTGTTTTTACTGATTCCTATGAAGATACTGTTAACTGGTTGATGCTTTCCCATTTCTAGATAGAGTACTAAATCAGACAGCTACATTTCCCAAATGTTTGATGTAAAGGGCTGGAGGTGCCAGTGTTGGACTGGGGTGAACAAAGTTAAATATCACACAATACCAGGTTACAGTCCAACAGATGTATTTGGAAGTAAAAGCTTTTGGAGAGCTGCTACTACGTCAGGTAGCTAGTGGTGAAAATGTGTTGCTGGAAAAGCGCAGCAGGTCAGGCAGCCTCCAAGGAACAGGAGAATCGACGTTTCGGGCATAAGCCCTTCTTCAGGAATTAGGAAAATGTGTCCAGCAGGCTAAGATAAAAGGTAGGGAGGAGGGACTTGGGGGAGGGGCTTTGGAAATGCGATAGGTGGAGGGAGGTCAAGGTGAGGGTGATAGGCCGGAGTGGGGTGGGGGCGGAGAGGTCAGGAAGATGATTGCAGGTTAGGAAGGCGGTG
>NC_057713.1:109648603-109752666 GCF_004010195.1 Chiloscyllium plagiosum | reverse complement strand
GTGGATGAACTGTTCCACCTCTCGTGGGAGCACGAGGCGGCGCCGATATAGTCATCGATGTAGCGGAGGAAAAGGTGGGGGGTGGGGCCAGTGTAGTTGCGGAAGATGGATTGTTCCACATATCCTACGAAGAGGCAGGCATAGCTGGGGCCCATGCGGGTGCCCATGGCTACTCCTTTGGTTTGGAGAAAGTGGGAGGATTAGAAAGAGAAGTTGTTCAGGGTGAGGACCAGTTCAGTCAGTCGAAGGAGGGTGTCAGTAGAAGGGTACTGGTTGGTACGGCGGGAAAGGAAGACGCGGAGGGCTTTAAGTCCTTCGTGATGGAGGATGGAGGTGTATAGGGACTGGATGTCCATGGTGAAGATAAGGCGTTGGGGACCGGGGAAGTGAAAATCATGGAGGAGGTGGAGGGCGTGGGTGGTGTCCCGAACGTAGGTAGGGAGTTCTTGGACTAAGGGGGACAGGACCGTGTTCTTGGACTAAGGGGGACAGGACCGTGTTTCTTGGACTAAGGGAGACAGGACCGTGTCCCCCTTCCTTTCCCGCCGTACCAACCACAAGGGATGAACTCAGATTTCTCCAGTTTCCTCATTTCCCCTCCCCCCACCTTGTCTCAGTCAAATCCCTCGAACTTAGCACCGCCTTCCTAACCTGCAATCATCTTCCTGACCTCTCCGCCCCCACCCCACTCCGGCCTATCACCCTCACCTTGACCTCCCTCCACCTATCGCATTTCCAAAGCCCCTGCCCCAAGTCCCTCCTCCCTACCTTTTATCTTAGCCTGCTGGACACATTTTCCTCATTCCTGAAGAAGGGCTTATGCCCGAAACGTCGATTCTCCTGTTCCTTGGATGCTGCCTGACCTGCTGCGCTTTTCCAGCAACACATTTTCAGCTCTGATCTCCAGCATCTGCAGCCCTCACTTTCTCCAGGTAGCTCATGGGGCAGGATCATAGGATGCAGAATTTATAGTAAAAGATCAGAGAGTCATACAACTGATGTGATGTATTGAAAAAACCTAGATTGCTATTAAGTCTTTAATCACTTAGAATGAGGATGCAGATTTCGATTCACTAATATGTAAATCCCAGAATTTCTCTCAAGTCACAGCCCCGAGATAACTTAATATAACTTTTATATAAAAAAAGGACACCTCAGCTAAGACAATGCATTAAAGGTGTTAGGTTAGAGTCTGTCTGTATCATAACCTTGAATCACACTGGTTCTATTTCCAAAGTAGGAACTTATAAAATTTCACATGGACTGACTGCCTATAGATTGTGTGCTTTTTGAACAAAATATAATGTATTGCAATACAAACCTGCAAATGCAAGTTCACCCCATAGATTTGCGCATGTGTGTATGTGCGTGGGAGAGAGTGAGTGAGTGTGAATGTGTGTGTGCGTGTGTGCTTCATAAAGTGTGTGCGCGAGTATGATGGAGTATATGCATGTGAGAATTGGTGCACGTACGCGCACAGGCGCATGTCTGTGTGTGTTTGGATGAGAGAGAGGGTGTGTACGAGAGAGGGTCTGTGTGAGTGTGTGAGTGTGATCCTGTGTGAAAGTGTGTGTGCGTTTATGTACTTGTGTGTGAGAGTGTATAGTGTAGTGGGGTCACTTGTAGTGTGACATGAATTCGAGATCCCAGTTGAGGCCATCCTTATGTGTACCAAACTTTGCTATTAGCCTTTGCTATTAGCAACTCTGCGTTGTTATGTATCCCAAAATTCACCTTAGAGGACGGTCACCCAAAGATCCAAGTGTTCCTCAACACACATACACACAGACACACAGACACACACACACACACACGTCTCACATGCACACACACACTCTCTCCCTCTCTCCCACAAATATACACACACATACTCACTCCCTCTCACACACAAACACACACGCACACGTACACGCACACATGCACGCACACACGCACGCACACACACACATATATAAGCCTATAGGGTGAATTTGCATTTGCAGGTTTGTATTTGCAGATACATTCTATTTTGTTCAAAAAGCACACAATCTATAGGCAGTCAGTTCATGGGAAATTTTATAAGTTCCTATTTTGGAAATAGAAGCAGTGTGACTCAAGGTTGTGATACAGACAGATTCTCACCTCACACCTTTAATGTATTCTCTGATCTGAGATGTCACCTTTTTCTTAATACAAGTTATATTAAGTTATCTCGGGACTGTGACTTGAAAGAAGTTCCTGGATTTACATATTAATGAATTGAAACCTGCCTCCCCATTCTAAGCAATTAAAGACTTCACAGCAATCTGTGTTGTATGACATCAGTTGTATGATATTTTGATCTTGGGGTAGCACAGTGGCTCAGTGTTTAGCACACTTCCTCACAGCACCAGAGACCTGGGTTTGATTCCTGCCTTGGGCGACTGTCTGTGTGGAGTTTGCAGACTCCCTTATGTCTACGTGGGCTTCCTCCGGGTGCTCTGGTTTCACCCAACAATCCAAAGATATGCAGGTCAGGTGAATTGGCCATGCTAAATTGCCCATTGTGATAGGTGCATTAGGGTAAATAGAGGCTGGGGAATGGGTCTGGGTGGGTTACTCTTTGGAGAGTCGGTGTGGACTTGTTGGACCGAGGGGGCTGTTTCCATACTGAAGAGAATCTAATCTAATTCCGTATCCTGTGATCCTGACCTACTAGCTACCTGATAAAGGAGCTGTGCTCTGAAAGCTTATACATCAAATAAACCCTATTGGACTATAACCTGGTGTTGTGTGATTTTTAACTTTGAGGTAATGGGAATGAATGTGGGGTTGCCAGCCATCACTGATTGTCCTGGAATCTCATATAATTAGGTAAAAATAATTAATAAAAAGGCACTTAACTATTGTTATTCTTCAAAGTAGAACAGTCACTCTCCTGGTTAGATATATGTTACTGCCAAAAGTAAGAATGGAAACTGAAGAGACTCTGGTCTCTAGTAGGCATGGAATATAGAAGCATTGCCAGACATTGGGAGGGTTACAAATGTTAGCTTGTATTTAAAAGATAAAGACAGCAACTACAGCCCAGTCAATGGTAGGGAAACATTTCAAGGCAATATTGAATTACATAGAATCCCTCCAGTACAGAAAGAGACCATTTGGCCTATTAAGTCCATGCTGATACCACACACACACACACACACACACACACACAAACACACCCAACCACACCCCTTCCTGCACCCCCACCCCTGCCCAACCCAAACCCAGTCCCCCAACCTACTCCCCTACCCTGTCCACTATGTGGCAATTTACCATGGCCAATTCACCTAATCTGCACATTTTTGGGCTGTGGAAGGAACCACAGTACCTGGCAGAAACTCATGCAGACATAGGGAAAATATGCAAACTCCACATAGACAGTCATCCAAGGTTCCTGATCCTCTGTGTTGCCCACATACTGGAGTCATGTACGGTTGCCAGAAAAAGTAGCAAGCCTGAGGACTGAAGCAGTTTAAAATGCAGCAAATGAAGGCCAATAGGTAAATTAAGAAAGGAAACATAAACTACGAGGTTAAAAATCACACAACACCAGGTTATAGTCCAACAGAATTATTTAGAAGCACTTGCTTTCAGAGCACTGCTCCTTCATTACCTGATGAAGCAGCAGCACTCTGAAAGCTAGTGCTTCCAAATAAACCTGCTGGACCATAACTGGTGTTGTGTGATTTTTAACTTTGTACATCCCAGCCCAATGCCAGTACATCCAAATCATGACAAAATATGAGAGTAGACTTGCAGGGAGCCTAAAAGTGGATCTTGTATAAGTGTGCGAAAAAATTAAAATTAGCAAAGGGAAATATAGGCTCCTTACAGTCTGAAATAGGAGAATTTATAAGAGAAACATAGAAACCAGCAGCAGTAGTAGACCATTCAGCTCTTTGAACCTCTCCACCATTCAATATGATCATGGCTGAACATCTAATCCTATTCTTGCTGTCTACACATATCTTTTGATTCCTTTAGCTCTCAGAATTATACCTGAGTCTTTCTAAAGAGCACTTAACATTTTGACCTCATCTGCTTTCCGTGTCAGGGAATTCCACAGGCTCACAACTCTCTGGGTGAAGAAATTTCTCCTCATCTCAGTCCTAAATGACTTGCCCGGAATCCTTAGACTGTTAACCCTGGAGAATGGACATCAAAGAAATGGCAGACCAATTAAACAAGTTTTTTCAGTTCTGTCTTCACAATATATGAGACACTTAACTTCCCTGAAATGCTAAGAAGGCAAGGATTTACTGAGATGCTGAAATTAGAGGAGATTAGTATTGGTTAAAAAAAAGTGGAGAAAATAATGAGACTAGGAACTGATAAATTCACTGGTTCTAAATTATTTTGCATCCCAGGCTGTTAAAGGAGGTGGCCATAAAAATAGTGGATGTATTTGTTGTCATCTTCAAAATTCCGTGGATTTCTGGAACAATCCTAGTAGGTTGGAGGATGTCAAATAGAATCCCACTTGGGGAAGGTAAAAAACAGGAAATTACACAGGTTAGCTTTACATCAGTGGTACCTGAAATGTTAGAGTTTATTATAAAGATTATGATAACAGAATTAGAAAATACCAGTTGGATTACATAAAGTTAATAAAGCAAAACAAGAAGCAGTGGATGCTAGAGATCTGAACAAACAAAAATAGAAAGTGGTGGAAAAACTCAGCAGATGTATCAGTGTCTGTGGAGAGAAAAACAGTTAATATTTTAAATCCAGTAACACTTCATGAGAACTGAGATCAGTTAATACTATCCAATGACTTTGAAGCATATATTAGTTGTTTCATTAGTGTCTCTGAAAAGTTATCAGGCAAATAACTTAAGAAGTTAGTAAAGTAGTTTTAAACACAATGTAAAGTCACAGTTTTGCCACCAAATTTTCAAATCTTTTGATAAATATTAATTATCAACCACAACAAAAATAAGTTATCATATTACTGTGCATGAGAATTTGCTATCCATGAATTGGCTGTTATATTTTCTGCATTGTAACAACTGCACTACAGAATGTAGCTTATCATCGGTAAAAGGTGTGTTGGAGTGTCCTGAGGCGATCACTATATCTTACAATAAATGCTATATAAATGTAACTTATTTCTTCTTTCTTTACTACAATGATCTGGCAAACAGTATCAGCTATGTAAGTATGAACTGAAATTTATAGGGTAGTGTGGTCACTGGCTAAAACATCGTGATAAGCCCACCCATAATCCTGGCAGCTGTTTGATGGCTATCTAAAGCTGGGAGCTGCATGAACTGTTTAAAGATGAGATGTTTGCCCTTACCTTAGTAATGAAGTCCCATCTTGGAGTGTAGCCAGCCAATTAGATAGCTGGTAGCTCTGCTGTGATGATTGCTTGGGTACAGGCAATTGCAAGTAACTCAGATGAATCCAGATTTAGGCGTCACACCAAGACACACCAATCTGCTCAGGTGAGGAGTTGAGGGGTGTGTGGAATAGATTCGAAGAAAACATGAGGGAAAGTTAAAGTGAGCAACTGCTTATATGTAATGGGCCTTTCCCATTCTGGGTAAAATACCACTGGTGATTATTGACCAGGCAGCTAAGAACCTCAATAGGCTCAAGCATATGGGAGGAAGCATCATCTGATGCTTCTCCTGCCTCCTGTAAAGATTCAGGTCAGGAACAGGCAGTTAGTTGGCAGGAAGGTCACTTGCTGAATTTTAAATGCATCCCTACCTTCAAACTCACTGGTTTGGTGGGAGGTGGGGGCACACAGTCAATCCCAAAAATCTATCATTCTTTTGTTCTTTATTGAATTTATTTAAAGGCTAATACTCAATTAGTAGTCATGTTACTCTACCTAATTTAAAGGCAATGAAGATTCCGTTATTCATTCATAGGATATAGACATTTATTGCCAACCCCTCATTGTTCAAAGCGCATTTAAGAGTCAGCCATCTTGCTGTGGATCTGGAGTCACATGTAGGTCAAATTCTTTTCCTTAAAGAAACCAGCTGGATGTATCCATAGTTGCTATTGATTACATGGTCACGATTAGGCTAGTATCTTTTCCCCCAGTTCCAGATTCTCTCTTAAATTGAACTTAAACTTCACCGTCTGCTAATGGGATTTGAACCCACATTCCCAGAATACTATTTTTAAATTATTAGTCCAGTGACACTACCATTATAGAACTAGTTGTTTACCTCTATCCTCCCTTGCAGGAATAGGACAGGCCTTAAAGATTGAGGGTCACATTTTCATGGCCCAGAATAGAGGCAGTCTGGCACAAGAAAATGACAATTGAGTGGGGCTCCTGGAAATCCCAATCCAATTTCTACCCCATTTGTGTATTGTGCAAAGAAAATGTTTATTTTCTGTGAGATAAATGTTGATGATTTTTACGTCAACTGCATGGAAGCATGAACCATGGATTAGAGGTAAGAAAAGTTCAAACAGGTAAATGAAAACATTTTGCCTCCTATATTGTTGATCATACAACATGAGTTGTATTCGTGTTCACTGAAGTAAGTTATGATAGTGCTGTGGTTAGAAGATGTAACTATCCATTAAACAATCTGTCTCCCGGATTATTAGTTCTGCCAAATTGTCAAGTAAAACGTTAAGTTGTAACTATGGAAAAATGAAAGGGATAAAATGGTAGAATCATTTGACAGTATTGAAAGTCAAGCCTAGTATGATAATAAATGTCAAATTATTCATGCATTTTGGATTGCTCGAATGTATTCAGCCGGGGCTCTGTTGAGATAGTCGTTCTGAAATTAATTTGCTTACTTGGGGAGTTATATGAACTTGTTGTTGCAGTGCAACAAGCTAATCGTTTTACAAATGCTTGACTCTGTTTATGCAGTTGGTTTGAAGAATCAGTTTGGAGTGTCATGGGCTATGCCATGAAGATGAAAGAACAGGAGGCTGGAGGCATGGTTATGGGAGTGGAATGAGAGGGCTAAGGTATATTATGTTGAAGAGTTAATGTCAGGAGATAGCAATTTTAAATTGATCTATGCATTTTGGGAAAGCAAATCTTAGCAGGACTTATACACTTAATGGTAAGGTCCTAGGGAGTGTTGCTGAACAAAGAGAACTTGGAGTGCAAGTTCATAGCTCCTTGAAAGTGGAGTCGCAGGTAGTTAGGATAGTGAAGAAGGCATTTGGTATGCTTTCCTTTATTGATCAGATTATTGAGTACAGGAGTTGGGAGGTCATGTTGCAGGTATACAGGACGTTGGTTAGACCGCTTTTGGAATATTGCAAGCATTGTAACTCTGGTCTCCTTCCTATCGGAAAGATGCTGTGAAACTTGAAAAGGTTCAGAAAAGATTTACAAGGATGTTGCCAGATTTGGAGGATTTGAGCAATAGGGAGAGGTTGAATAGGCTGGGGCTGTTTTCCCTGAAGTGTCAGAGGCTGAGGGGTGACCTTATAGAGGTTTAAAAAATCATGTGGGGCATGGATAGGATAAATAGCAAAGTCTTTTACCTGGGATGGGGGAGTCCAGAACTAGAGGGCATAGGTTTAGGGTGAGAGGGGAAAAATATAAAATAGACCTAAGGGGCAGGTTTTTCATATAGAGGGTGGTACGTGAATGGAATGAGCTGCCAGAGGAAGTGGTGGAGGCTAGTACAATTGCAACATTTAAAAGGCATCTGAATGGATCTATGAATAGGAAGGGTTTGGAGGGATATGGGCCAGGTGCTGGCAAGTGGGACTAGATTGGGTTGGGATATTTGGTTGGCATCGATGAGTTGGACCGAAGGGTCTGATTCCATGCTGTATATCTCTATAACTCTGACTCTATAAGTTTCTCTATTAAATTAATATTAATATTAAATTTCTATAGATTGTGAGGCCTTGCTGATGCAGCTCAATCTTCACTGCTGATTCTGTTGGGAAACTAGATCTATCTTTTTGTAGGACCTTTTTAAACTACCTGCTTCAGAAGCATCCTGGTTTATCCCTAGTCTTTTCCAAGCCAATTATAAACAAGGCTTCAGAAAATCCTGTCTCCTGACAATCTTGTAATGGAGGTGGGATCACAATGGTAGGAAATTAGTCTAAGATTGAAATTTGGCCTTGGGTATTTTAACTTAGCATCCTCTTCCCACCATAGTCACACTGGTCATGGTTTTAACTTCTGTGCTCAGTCTAGTTGAGAAAGCAGATAAGGGCTTAGAAAGTATATGTCAATCCAGAATTTCTATAACATTAAACAGATTCCAATTATATGTCACTGGGGATTGACTGAGGAAGTCACCGTGGTTTACTCCCCAGGTTGAAGCAAGTCTGTGTCAGTAAATAAAAGAGATTTGCCAAGCTAAATGTGAGAATCTCCTTTTATGATGCCTGGCAGAACAGGCCTATTGTATTGGACTCTGGGTCTTTGAGGTAAAACACATCATCAATTCTGAACTAAGGGCCTGTTTAATTATCAATAGTAAAAGCCTTAGCATAACACAAAACAGTTTGTTGCATGATTGAAATAGGTACAAACTGCACTGACTAGTTTGGTACAATTATGTCCATGACTCTATGTAAGACTTTCAGCAGCCAGTGATGACCTTTCTTACTCCAATGGGGTCTCTTGCAAGATGGCCTAATTCTCCACCTAAAGACTATGTGACATCATCAGATCAGGTGGAGCCAAATATGATTTTAACATAACAGTACCTCATATAACATCTTCTCCAACTTTTCCCCATAGGTAACATTTATATATTTACGTATATAACAACCATTATAGTTACCACTACCAATCTCGACACAGATTACTCCTTCAGAAATGCAGACAGTCTGGATGTTGCAGTGTTCTTCTCAACTGCATTGCCTTCAGAATTGGAAGTTTGGTAAATCTTTGATTTGAGGACTATTGGCCTTGATTCTGATTGTCTATAAATCATTTCTCCACAGGAAGATCTTTTATCTGTCCAAAGACCTACACGGAAGATGTTGTTCCTGCTAAACCTGATAGTTGGTCCATTATTTTATCTGGAGGAGTCTTAATGCCCTGAATTTCCTTCACGAGGGAACTCTTCACTGCCTATTCAGGTAATTGCCCATTACCTCATTTGAGAGACCTTTAATCTCATGAATGTTCCTCATGGAAGATAGCTGCGCTGTTAAGACTTTCTTCTTTACAGTATCCTGGATTTTTGGACAAGACAATTGCCTTTTGAATTGAACAAGCATTTCCTTCCTGTTGTTTCCTGGATGTTTATACTTGTAATTGTTTCTTTAAGACTGAGTCTTGAATCTATGGATGTTGAGCTGGCTACCATGGAATCATATGTAACCCACCTCCATTTTGTTCCAGCAAACTTCAACACTTAATCTTTACTTAAGGTTTTTGATTAGATTTGACATTTTCCTTTACCCTCTGTGGATGGATATGTGCAGATTTTCAATCATGATAGAAGGGGTTACTGCTTATTTAAATGTGTTATTGGCACTAACAGTTCTACATTGATGGAGAAGGCATTGAAATGTTCTGCTGCGATAACAAGAGTAGAAACTCAATTCTTTTAGATGACCATTTTCCTGAAAGAATTCTTTGGCTATCTTCTATAATGAAGATATACCATCTAATGTGAGTATTTTTTCTAATGGAGGTAATCCAACTGAATTAACTTATTTGTATGAGTAAGCTATTTCGCTTTCTGCTGAGCTGGCACTATATCCTACTTCTACACATTCTCTGGAAGTGATCTATAATGAGACAGATATAGTACTAATTTGTCATGGCCTGGCATTGCCTGTGCCTGTGATTGTTTTGTTGTTTTGCACTGACTCTGCATGTTAGTGCTTGCTGTTTGGCTTAATCTTTGTTGCTGTGCCACATACCTCTTCAGAGTATCCACATCTTACAAAGAGAATAGGTTCTGGTACTATCATGAGGTATTTGTGTTATTCTCAGAATCTAAGTATTTCTGGTTTCCACTTCCAACATGGTTTGAATAGTTTTTTCCAAAGTTAAATCCTCCTTGAACTGTAAGAACTCTGACAAAGACAAATCAATCATTCTAACAATTATACATTCTGCTTTCAAAAATCCATATTCCAATAAGTTCTGAAATAAGTTATCTAACCCTGGATACTGAGCACTTCTGTTAAACCAAGCTTTTTCATGAATATTATTTGTTCTCAATTTAAAATAATTATCATAAGCTTTTAGAACTTTTTCAAATAGTCTTTGCCTTTTGGCAATTTATAGTACCGTTTGCATTATGACCCAATGAATACAATAATGTATGATCTATCCAAATATGGAAACATAAGACTATAAAATATTGGAGCAGACTTAAGCCATTCAACTCATTGAGTCTGCTCCACCATTCAATCATGGCTAATACGTTTCACAACCCCATTCTCCTATCTTCTCTCTGGAACCTTTCATCCCCTTACTAATCAACAACCTATCTATCCGTGTCTTAAAGACACCCAATGACTTGGCGCTCCACAGCCTTCTGCTGTATTGAATTCCACGAATTAACCACCCTCTGAAGAAATTCATCCTCATGTCAGTTCTAAATGTTCATCCCTTCAATATGAAGCTGAGGCCTCAGGTCCTAGTCTCTCCGACAAGTGGAAATATGTTCTTCATGTAGGCCTCTCAGTATTCTGTAAGTTTCAATGAGACCTCCCTTCATCCTTCTAAATTCCATCAGGTACAATCCAGAGTCCTCAACCACTCCTAAAACGTTAAGCCCTTCATTCCCAGAATCATTCTTGTAAACCATCTCTTGACCACTACAACGTCAGCATATCCATCCTTAGATAAGGGGCCCAAAACTGCTTACAATATTCCAAATGTGGTGTGACCAGTACATCCTCAACAATACACCCCTACTCTTCTTTTCCAGCCCTCTCAAAATGAATGCTAACATTGTATTTGTTTCCAAATTGCCAACTGAACGTACATATTAACCTTCAGAGAATCTGCAAGTAGAACTCCTAAGTCCTTTGTGCTTCAGATTTCTGAAGCCTGTCCTCATTTAGAAAATAGTCTACCTCTCTATTCTTCTTATGCACTTTAACCTCACACTTTTCCAGACTGTATTCCATCTGCCAACTCCTTGCCCACTCTCCGAGCCTTTCCTCGTCCATCTGCAGCCTCCCTGCTTCCTGAACACAACCTGTCCCTCCACCTATCTTTGTGTCATCTGCAAACTTAGCAATAATGCCCTCAGTTCCTTCATCTAGATTATTAATGTATAACATGAATAGTTGTGGTCCTGACACTGAGTCCTGCAGAACTCCACTAGTCACCACTGCCAAACTGAAAAAGACCCCTTTGTCCCCACTCTCTACCTTCTGCCAGTCAGCTAATCCTTTACCCATGCAAGCAACTTGCCCATGAGTTCCTATCTGATGTAGCAGATTCCAATGTAGCACCTTGTCAAAGGCCTTCTGGAAATGTTCAGCTTTGGATTTAGTGCTAAATTTTGAACCAGTTCAGTATCTCAAGATTTTGATTTCTTCCATGTTGCCCAATCCTGTGTTCAGTTTTGCTCATCTCTGCTATTTAGTCTTTTTTGGAAGAATTATGGCTTCTTCCATTTCTTCATAGTGTGTTTAATGACCTTTATTCCATTAGTCCAGTTTCAAATTGTAAGATCTCAATGCTGCTTATACTTGTATTACTCAACGAATTGTTTAAATTGTGTTGTTCTAAAGGTTGTATTGCTGCATTAATTCAATGCTGTTAAATCTATTTTCTTAAAATCACATTTGTAATAGATTTGTAATGGATTTGTGTCTACAGATCAGAGGTTAGGAACCCTGCAGCAGGCAACTAATCTCCTAACTCCCCAAAACCTGTCCATCATCTACAAAGGTTTGGATTTTTCCATCTTGGCTTTAGGGATCTCTAACTTTACTTCAGTAGTTCCCAGATACTTCCACAGAACCTTCTGTGCTTCATATTAAGCAGCTTCACCTGTGGTTCCTAATCAAATGCCTTCAGCCAATTTAATTCACTCCATGTAATGTCACGAAAAGGTTGGAGGCAAAGGCTTTTTGCCCTTACAGTATTCCAGCATTAGTACTGAAGACTGCTGCTCCAGAATTTACCACACCTACAGCTACAATACCTGTATCTACCCAAGCATATCCAGGCTTAGTCTGAAAAATGACAAATAACATTTGTGCCACAAAAATGGTCAGCAATCACCAGCTCCAGTAAGAGACAATCTAACTGCCACCCCTTGACATTCAATGACATTACCATTACTGAAACCCCCGCTATCAATATCCTAGATGTTACCATTGATCAGAAACTGAACTGGACTCGGCACATAAACATAGTAGCCACACAGGTCAGAGACTAGGAATCCAGTAGCAGATAACTCACCTCCTGACTTGCCAAAGCCTGTCCATCATCTGTAAGGCACAGTCAGAAGCATGATGGAACCCTCCCCACTTACATGAATGAGTTCGTCTCCAACAATGCTCAAGAAGCTTGACATCATCCAGGAAAAAGCAACCTGCTTGATTTGCACCATATTCCTCACCCCGGTCACTCAGTATCTGCAACGTGTACCAACTAAAAGGTGCACTACAGAAATTCAATAAAGATCATTAGAGAGCACCTTCCAAACTCATAACCACTACCATCTATAAAGACATGGATAGGAATAATATTTGCTGCAAGTTCCCCTCCAACCACACACTATCCTGACTTGGAAATATATTGCCATTCCTTTGGTGTCATTGGGTCAAAATCCTGGAATTGCCTTCCTAATGGCATTGTGAGTTTGCCAACAACATATGGACAGCAGTGGGTTCAAGAAGACAGCTCACCACCACCTTCTCAAGGGTGACTAGGGACAGGCAATAAATACTGGCCAGCCAGTGTCCAACATGGAAGTTTAAAAAAAGATGTAGTTGCAAATGCAAAAGGTAGTTTAGTGAGGATGAGGTCAAATAGGTTTGCCCTGTTGAATGTTCTCGATTCACCAGACCCAATCTCGCAGATATGTCCTTCAGGACTCAACCAGCTTGGTTGTTAATGGTGCTGCTGAACCATTCTTGGCAATATACATTGAAGACCCCACCCAAAGTACATTTTATACCCTAGCTTCCCTTGCTTTTGTTTAGCATAGAGGAGTACTACCTAATCAGCTAAGTGTGGTGGAGGAAGCGGTTAATGGTAGTTAGTCATCAGCATGAGATTCTCTGATGTCATGAGACTTCTTTGGGTCCAGAGACAATGTTGAGAACTCCCAGGGGAACTTGCTCCAGACTGTATACTACTATCCTGTCTCAGTGAAATCGGTCCCAACAGGCAAATAAAACATAATGAGGAATGGTGATGGAGATATCTGGGACATTGGTTGTAATTAGTGGTTGAATCAGTAACTCAATAACAGGTAATACTATGGGACAGCTCTCTCAATTTGACAGATGTGCCCTGATGTTCATGATGAGGAGTTTGAGGTCGATTGTGTAGTATGTGCCTTTTTCATTTCTGATACTTAAGCCAAGAAAGAAAGAGAGATGCAGGGACCCAGAAGAAGGAGATGATCTCATCTGAGAGACTGTGTTGTATCTCCCCTTAACAGAACGGCGATGTATAAACAAGCTTTGATTCACAAGGGAGATAATAACATAGAAGTGTGAATTGCTATTTCCAGACTCAGAGAGATATTTGGTGACCCCAACAGAATTTCAGTCACTGTAACAGCAGTCATCAATATTTTTCCCCTTTGGGGTTTTTGTAGGCAGTAAGAGGAAATTACAATGGCATTGTTGGAGGCACCACATCTGTCTGTATTCAAGAGGTGACTGATGTACTCTTCTGGACTCCTGGCAGATTCATTCATATCTCCAGAGCTTGATGCTATTTCTGTTTTCTGGGTGTGGTGCATTCTATCATTCTGGAGATTCAGTCATCATCATTCCAAATGTGAAATTCAAGTGTAAAAGTTTCCCTTCTTCAATAAGGTTGCAAATGCAAAAGGATTTAGAAAGTTAAGTGATTGGAAAAAACACTACTCAATGGAATATTGCATAATGTGGAAAATGTGAAATTATCTGCTATGATAGAAAAATAGAACAGCAGATTTTTTTAAGAAATGGTGATAGATTGGAAAATGGAATCTGAGTGTCGACATTCTTGAATTACAGCAGGTTGACAGGTAGCTACAGCAAGCAATTAGGAAAACATATGGTGTGCAGACCTTTATTGCAAAGGGATTGAATATAACAATAAAGAAGTCTTACTCCAATTTTATGGGACCTTGGTGAAAAAAGCACTGCACCAAAAGATATTCTTGGAGAACAAGAAGTGCAATTAAGGTTGGCTAGATTGATTCCTGGTATTTAGGGAATTTCAGATGAAAGCAAGATTATGAAGACTAGTCATATGTTCCTTTGAGTTTAGAACAATGCAAGGTCAACTTCCTGAAACAGTAAAATTCTTGAGAGACTTGTCAAGGTAGTTCCTGGAAGAAAGATTCAGCTGGCTGGGGAACCTAGTCTGGAGAGTGCAGGGTCCACAGTCTCAGAACTAGTGTCTGACGATTTAAGACTGAAATGTGGAGAGATTTTTCACCTGAGTGCTGTGAAAATTTGAAATTCTCTCCAACAAACATGGATACTCAGTAGTTAAATATATGTAAGTCGCAGTTTTACAGATTTTTGGATCCCAAGGGAGTCAGAAAATTTTAGGGCAGTGAGAGAAGGTAAGAAGATCAACCTTTACCTTAACGGAGCACAGAGCAGGTCTGAGGGGCTGGATAACTATTCCTGCTCTGAATTCTTATCTTTTTCTGATACTTGGAGAATACTTTGCTGATAACCCAAGGGATTGAACTTTCCCAATCCTGACTAGGCAGCTTTAAACATGGCAGGACAGTTGAAATTTTTAGTTGTACCTACAATGTTTTCCTGCCTCCAAGCACTTTTCACAGAGAGAAGATACTAACGGCCCTGGCTACATACACTGTTGGGGCAGGTAGTCACTTAAAAGGATAATTATGTTCCATTTTATAACAAATTGTACATTTGAAGAGTAACAAGCAGGCACTTAGCTGTAGCCATTTCCCAACCAGCGACAGGAGACAACTTCAGGAGGCAGCAAGAAGTCAGAGTCTTTGAACTTCTAAGGCTGGTAGTAAATTCAGCAACATCCAATGACAAGGCTACCATCTTTCCCAAAACACAGCCTTACCATTGAGTTCTTAATTAGTGATGACAGGCGTCTCTGATGACCAAATACATATCACTTGCACTCATGGATGCTTATGGCAAATGCAGTGCATCTCTGCTATTCCATCAGTCTGTCCCTCTTCCATTGTTTCACAATGAAGGATTTGAGCCTGCATTTTATAGGGCTCTGATGTCCTGCATCAAAAATGGGTTTGAGACTGTTAGAACCTTCGCTGATTTTTCATTATATTCATTTTTATTCTTTTATCATTTTTAAACTGTGAGCTAGAAATGACTGATGGACTTCGGGACAGTTGGTGGTAAAAGGAAAGAAGAAACTGAACACGATTTGTTTGAGACCAGCCATTCCTGTTATTTTTTTTTAAAAACATCAACATGTTAGGTAAACATGATTTGTTCTTAAGAAAACTCTGCCAATGCTTCCTAATCAACCCATTTTTTTCTCCATGTGACAACTAATGTAACCTGAATTATTGTTTCTAGAAGCTTCCCTACTGCCAAAGTTAAACTGACTGCTCTGCGCTGCTGGGATTATGCTTACAACCTGTCTTGAAATCGACCATAAAGTCTTCTGGTACCTTCCCTGAGTCCAGGAAAGATTGAAAGTTTATGGATCATGCCCCCACGATTTCTACCCTCACTGTTTTCAAAATCCTTGAATGTATCTCATCAAGTCTCAGTGACCTTTCAACTCTAAGTACCAATATTCTGTCCATGACTACTTCCTTAGCAATTTTGTACACCCCGGTGATAGAGGAGGCAGCATCCTCGTCTTCTGTAAAGACAGATGCAAAATATTCATTTAAACGCCTCATCAATGCCGCCTGCCTCTAGATAAGCAAGTTGTGTTTTTGAAAGAGTGAATCTTCCTTGTTTGATGCTGTAAGAAAGCACTCTAGCATGTGATCTTACCCTTCTCACAAGACTTCATTTGGATAACCTTGCCATGTTTTGAGGTTCAGTCATTGTCAGTAAAGCTGACAGTGCTGTTTTGGCATTGTTACTTCTAAACAGCTAATTGGCTGCATCAGGAGTTGGCTATAACTAACTCCTAGTAGTATAGAGTCGAGGATATCTCTTGATCAGAATTTTAAGATTTGTCTGTGTTGAAATATGATTGAATAAGTTCATGTTTCTGATGACATATACCTGTTCCACATAGTATTGGTGTTTTAGGAGTACTCTCAGTATTTCGTTGATCTTGAGTGGAGTTCTGCCTGTGTGCCATACCGTCCTCTGTTCTGGTTGACCAAGAAAACTTTCTAAAAAGAAACACTTGCTTCAGTGTCAAGTATTTTATTTGTTAGATGACCACTAAGCTTTGTGATCTCTGTTGTAACTGGCTCAGATGGCAAAGAAAAGTTGATTTGTACCTTCCTGAGGGGCATGTCATTAGATAATGATTTGTTCAAACAAAGCTATGTCTTGGTATTCTGGGTTTATTTCCAAAGATGCTTGCTGTAAGGTGTTAACCTCCTTGAGCATCTTAGCATTATTAATTTTGTGGTTCAATGGTTGTATTTTTTTGACTACTGTACATTCTCTATTCATAACACCAACAGAAGTTTTATTACTGTGATAAAGTTTGGTTTTGTATCTTTTTGTGTTTTTGTTAATTCCACATTTAGAAAATACTTGCTAGTATCAAAGAATTTAAAGACATTTTTGTGTTGATCTACGATTTGATGTTTTGGTGTTTTTGTGTCTTAGAAAGCTAATGAAGTCCAATGAGCTTCTTGAGCTTGGTTGGCTTCTATTCCCATCATGCTCTTGTGTGGTTTACAGATTTCAACTTCTACTACTATCTGGATTGCCTTTTCCAGTCTAAGATTCTCTTTCTATTTTAACATATCTGAAAGAGATGGAACAGAAATTCTGACAATAACCCTGTCTCACATAAGTTCTAATTGGAAATCACCATAAATTAAAACTTTCTGACAATATGCAGAGAACATTTGTAATAATTGGAACGCAGTCAGCCAGTTGGGCCTCATAGAATATAAGTTCCCTGATTGGGGCTGTTAATCTGATCCAATCATGACTCATGAGCCCTCCCATAAACTAATTGTGGCACAGAGATTAGGCCTAATAGCTACATGATCTGGACTCCTAAAAATGAATTTCATTCTGGTATCATTCCAAGACATTTGGATGTTGAGTCAGCGATGGTTTACTCAATAGAGAAAGGACTTGAATTCATAAAGTGTCATTCATAACCTCATGAATGTACAGATACACACTTTACAGCTAATGAAGCATTTTTGAAGAGTTGTTGCACTGTAGAGAAGCATCACAGCCGGTGTTTGCACAGCAAGGCTCCACAGACAGCAGTTAGAATCATGAGCAGGTAATTTATTTCAGTGATGTTGATTGAGAGGTAAGTATTGCCCAGGACCAGGGAGGACAGCCCTGTTCTTCCTCGAGTAGAGCCATGGGATCTTTATATCCATTCGAGAAGACAGACCAGGATCGTGATTTAATGTCTCATCAAAAAGATGAATAACAGAGATCCAGAACCAGACAACAAAGTTTGAATTTAGTTTCGTGGCTATCGTATGTTCTAATAATCACAAACCTCAACAGAAACACTGGGGAAACACAGCAGGAAGGAAAATAGCTATGTTGAGAGTAGACATTTCCCATGCACTTTATTTTCTTGCTGTACAACCATCTTCCCAAGTGCTAGTGAATAAAACATCTGCCTGACTGAAAACGAACTTCTGGACAGATCTGGGATGATTAGCCAATTGCTTAGGAGTGAGATTATTCCATTTGAGAAACATGAATTCATCAGGGAGAAGTTAGTTTGATTGAGGAATGGTCCAAGCAGAAGTGGATGAGCTTTAATGGAAATAATAGAATTTTACATTCGTAAAGCAATAATCATTTCACTCACCATTGAATTGTAAGATTACACTATTTAAATCTTGTATTATATTACAGGGAATTTTCAGCACAGAAACAAGACATTCACCCAAAATGATCTAAAATTGCCTTTATACTCCCCAAGAACATTCTCCCTAATCTAAGGCTGTCATCACAATCTTCTATTATTTCTACCTTATGTATTTTTCCAGCTTTGTCTCAAACACACCTGTGTTACTTGTTTCAATTGTGGTAGCAAGTTTTATATTTTAACCACTCTCAATTTAAAGAAATTCCTTCCGATATTAATAGCTATGCAATAGTGGTGACCTCTAATTTTGAACTACCACATAACTTGAAGCATCTTCCCTACATTCATCCTAAAAGAAAAAGCGTATAAGTGATCTGAAAGCCTCTATTGGGTTATCTTGTGACATTCTAGCAGTCTACTTGATTAGCACTTCCTCAATCAGTGACATACAATAGCAACAGTGTGTATCCTTAATTAAACCTATCCTGCAGCACCTCACCATGGAATCTTTGACAGCACCTTCTAGAAGGACAAAGGCCGAGATTTTTGGCAGCATTACTGCCTTCAAGTTACCCATACCATCCTGAAACTATATCAGCATTTCTTCACTGTCACTGGCTGAAAATCCTGGAGCTCAATTCTTCACAGCCCAGTAACTGCACCTATACCAGATGGGCTGGTGACTCACCAGCATCTTCTCAAGGGGACTAGAGATGGAGTTAAATGCTGGCCTAGCTAGCAGCATCCATATTCCCTTGACAAATAAAAACAAGTCAAGGAAATATCTGGCGTAGTTGCCAGAGGTATTATGCAGGGATGCACAGATGATGGAAGTGTCCATTCCAGCACATGAGCTCTGTTTTCTCCAGCCTCCAGGAGCTTGGCAATGATGCCACCCAATGACCAAACACTTTAACTCCCCCTCCCACTCCAACAAGGACATGCAGGTGCTGGACATCCTCCATTGCCAAACCCTAACCACCTGACACCTGGAGGAAGAATGTCTCATATTCCGGATTGGGACCCTGCAACCATACGGGATCAATGTGAATTTCATCAATTTCCTCATTTCCTCCCCCCACTTATCCTAGTCCCAAGCCTCCAACTTGTCACTTCCCTCTTGACCTGTCCATTTTCCTTCCCACCTATCCACTCCACCTTCGTCTCCGATTTATCATGTTTCCCCCCCCGCCCACCTTCATCTACCTATCACATTCCCAGCTACCTTCCCCCCAGCCCCACTCGCCTCCCATTTGTCGCTGAGTCCCCTGTCCCACAAGTCTCATTCCTGAAGAGCTTATGCCCGAAATGTCGATTCTCCTGCTCCTCAGATGCTGCCTGACCTGCAGTGCTTTTCCAGTAACACACTCTCGACAATGATCATGAAGAGCCCAGTACTGCATATTAGTCTGTGTCTACCAGACACATGCTCAGAGTGGCAAAGATTAAACAGGTTGGGACACTACTTACTAAAATTTAAAGGAATGAGAGTTGATCTCATTAGTATTCTTAAGGGGCTTGACAGGTAAATGCTAGGACGATGTTGCACCTCATGAGAGAGTCCAGGACCAGACGCCATCATGTTAGAATAAAGGGGCACCAACTTAAAGCTGAGATGAGGGAGGAATTTCTTTTCTCAGCGGGTTGTGAGTCTTTGGAACTCCTTGCCACAGAGAGATGTGGGGGCATGTCCTTTCTGTACATTTAAGGCTGAGATAGATAAATAGATTCTTGATCAGTAGAGGAATCAAGGGCAATAGAGAATGGGCAGGAAAGTGTACGTGAGGAATGTCATCGGATCAGTCGTGCTCCTAATGAATAGCAGAGCAAACTCAAGGGACCAAAGAGCCTATACCTGTTTCTATTTCTTACGGTCATCACTCTGACTAGGGGAACTAGTGGTGCCCTGATGAGAGGGAGATGAGGAACTTGGATCATCCTCCCAATCCACTCCTCTTACTTCTCAGATAATGTTGTTAAACTTGAAAGGGTTCAGAAAAGATTTACAAAGATGGAGTTATAGAGTCATAGAGTACTATAGCACGGAGACAGGCCCTGTAGCCCAAACTGGTCCATGCTGACCAAAACGTCCGTCTACGCTAACCCCATTTCTCTGCACCTGGCCCATATCCTTCTAATCCTTTCCTATCCGAATGGCTTTTAAATGTTATTTATGTACCTGCCTCAACCACTTTCACTGGCAGCTCATTCCATATGTGTACCACCCACTGTGTAAAAAAGTTGCTGTTCAGGTTCCCTTTCATTTTTTCCCCTTTAATGTTAAACTGATGCCCTCTATTCCTCGATTCCCCAACCTTGGTAAAAGAAATGAGTGCATTCACCCAATTCATGCCTCTCATAGTCTTATACACCTCTATAAGGCCCCCCTTTATCTCCAGTACTCAAAAAAAATTCCTAGCTTTTCCAACCTCTCCTTATAACTCAGACCATTGAGTCCAGGCAACATTCTTGTAAATTTCATCTGAGGTCTTTCCAGTTGAATAACATCCTTCCTATAACAAGGTGACCAAAACTGAACACAATACTCCAACTGCGGCCTCATCAATATCCTGTATAACTGCAACATAACTTCCCAACTTATATCCATGTTCTTGTTTTAACCTGATGGCTTTCCTTTAAAAGTTGGTTTAGAAACCACAACACTACAATGCTTGGGAATTGAACCCAGGTCAACTGCTTGGACGGCAGCTCTGCTCACCACTATATCACCATCACCCTAAGGGAGGTGATGGCCTAGTGGTGTTACCACTGGCCTGTTAATCCAGAGGTACAGGCAATGTCCTGGGTACCTGAGTTTGAATCCCACCAGAGCAGATGGGAGTTATTCCTTCAGTGAAACAAGCTGCCATGCTTACCTGGTCTAGACTACATATGACTCCGGACCACATTGTGATTGACTCTTAATATTGGGAATTAATAATAAATTTAAAATTAAGGGCTACGGGGAAAGTGCAAGTAAGTGGAATTGAAAGGCCCATCAGCCATGATAAAATGGCAGAGTGAACTCGATGGGCCAAATGGCCTTGCCTCCACTCCTGTGTCTAATGGTCTTATATACTCAATGACCTGACAAATGAAGCTTTCTTCACTGCCCTGTCTACCTGTGACTCCACTTTCTGAGAACTGTGAACCTGATCTCCAAGATCTCTCTGTTCCACTTCAGTCCTTCACCATGAATATCCTACCTTGATTTGACTTTCCAAAATGCAAGACCTCACACTTATCTACATTCAACTCCATTTGCCGTTTCCCGGCCCACTTCCCCAGCTGATCAAGCTTCTGCTGCAATTTCTGACAACCTTTCTCACTGTCCACAATACCGTCTACTTTAGTGTCATTAGCAAATTTACTTTTCATGCCTTGTACATTCTGATCAAAATCATTGATATAGATAACAAATAGTAATGGGCCGAGCATCGACCCCTGATTGACTCCACTAGTCACAGGCCTCCAGTGTGACAAGCATCCTTCTACTATTACCCTCTGCTTCCTACCATCAAGCCAACTTTGTATCCAATTTGCCAGCTTGCCCTGGATTTCATGCGACCTAACTTTCCAGAGCAGCCTATCATATGCAACCTTATCAAAAGCCTTAGTAAAATCCATATAGACTACGTCTACTACCCTGCCATGGTCAACTTTCCTGATCACTTTGTCAAAAAACTCTAACAAATTTGTGAGGCATGCTCTCCCATTCACAAAACCATGCTGACTACTTTTAATCAAACCCTGTCTCTCCAAATGCATGTATATCTTATCCCTCAGAATCTTCTCAAGTAACGTACCCATCACAAATGTTAAACTTACTGGTCTATAGTTCCCAGACTTATCTTTGCAGACCTTCTTGAATAATGGTGCAACATTTGCTACCCTCCAGACTTCCGGAACCTCACCTGAGATTAGCAATGAGGCAAAAATATCAGCCAGTAACCCCTCAATTTCTTCTCTAGCCTCTTTCAGTGTTCTTGGATATATCTGGTCAGGACCAGATTTATACACCCTCCTACATTAGAGGAGATGTTGTGTGTATTATAATGTGATATGGACTGACCCAGGATATCACCACTAACTTCCCCAAGTTCCCAAGTCTTCATGTCTTTCTCCATGGTAAACACAGAGGAGAAATATTCAGTAAGCACCTCACGCATTCCTGTGATTCTATACATACATGGTAAAAACAATGACTGCAGATGCTGGAAACCAGATTCTGGATCAGTGGTGCTGGAAGAGCACAGCAATTCAGACAGTATCCGACGAGCAGCAAAATCGACGTTTTGGGCAAAAGCCCTTTGTCTACTTTGGCTCTTGAGGGACCCTATTCTCTCTCTAGTTATTCTTTTTGATATACTTAAAGTACCTCTTTGGATTCACCCTGATCTCAGCCAAGGCTATCTTATGCCCCTTATTCACCCTCCTGCTCTCCTTCTTCAGTAAACTCTTGTTTTACCTGTAGACCTCCAGGGATTTCCTTGATCCCAGCTGCCTGTACCTGAGCCACGCCTCCTTTTTCTGGTCAAAGTCTCAATGTCTCTTGTCATCCAAAGTTCCCAATTCCTGCCACCCTTGCCCTTCACCCTCACAAGAACATATCGACCTTGAACTCTAGTTATCTTACTTTTAAAGATATCCAATCCTGGATGTTGCCTGAAGCATCAGAGGCTGAGGGGTGACCTTGTAGAAGTTTATAAAATCATGAAGGGCATGGATAGGGTGAATGGGCAAGGACTTTTCCCCAGGGTAGGCAAGTCTAAAATGCGAGGGCATTGGTTTAAGGTCACAGTGGAAACATTTAAATGGAACCCATGGGACAACTTTGGTGGGCGGCACGGTGGCACGGTGGGCGGCACGGTGGCACAGTGGGCGGCACGGTGGCACAGTGGCTAGCACTGCTGCCTCACAGCGCCAGAGACCCGGGTTCAATTCCCGCCTCAGGCGACTGACTGTGTGGAGTTTGCACATTCTCCCCGTGTCTGCGTGGGTTTCCTCCGGGTGCTCCGGTTTCCTCCCACAGTCCAAAGATGTGCAGGTCAGGTGAATTGGCCATGCTAAATTGCCCGTAGTGTTAGGTAAGGGGTAAATGTAGGGGTATGGGTGGGGTTGCGCTTCGGCGGGTCGGTGTGGACATGTTGGGCCGAAGGGCCTGTTTCCACACTGTAATGTAATCTAATCTAAAAAAAAAACTTTCTCACACAGTGGGTGGTGTGTCTATGGAATGGACTGCCAGAGAAAGTGGTGGTACAATCACGACATTTAAAACATGCCTGGATGCGTCTATGAATAGGAATGGTTTAGAGGGATGTGGGACAAATGCTGGCAAATGGGATTAGATTAATTTAAGCTATCTAGTCAGCACAGATGAGTTTGACTGAAGGATCTGTTTCCAATCTGTATAGCTCTATGACTCTATAATCATCATGCCACAACTACCCACCCAGTAGGACAGATGAGCACCAATCAGCCATTTGGGAGCTTCCTTTCAAAGTTATTCTGATTATCAGCAGCTCCTCCTTAGCTCCTCTGCCGGTGACCCCCATGGGTGAAGCTCCTAAGGATGCACCATCATCCATATAGGACCCTTATCCATACTAACCCCATTCAGGCCTCACCAACCAGAGAATGGCCACCAAGGTAATGTCTGCCATCGGGCATCATTCTCAGCAGGCTGTATCCACCTCAACTGCAGTATTGAGGTCATACCATCTTCAGCTGCTGAATCAATGACCTCCCCTCCATCATGAGGTCAGAAGTGGCAAGGTTCGCACAATATTCAGCATCATTCATAACTCCTCAGATAATAAAGCGGTTTATGTTCAAGTGCAATAATAACTGGTCAACATCCAAGCTTGGGACAACAAGTGGCAAGTAAGATTCATGCAACACAAATGCCAGGCTATGACCATCACCAATAAGAGACAATCTAACCACTGTCCCTTGACATTCAATGGTGTTACCATCACCGAATCCCCCATTATCAACATCCTGAGCGTTATCACTGACCAGAACCTCAATTGGACTCACCCATAAATGCAGTAGCTAGAATAGCAGGTCAGAGGCTGGGAATACCGTGGTAAGCAACTTGCATCATGACTCCCCAAAGCCTGTCCACCATCTACAAGGCACAACTCAGGAGTGTGATGGAATACCCCCCAATTGCCAGGAAGAGTGCTACCCCAACAACACTCAAGAAACTTGACACCATCTAGGACAAAGCAGCCCACTTGATTGACGTTACATCCACAAGCATCCAGTCCCTCCACCACTGGCAGTCAGTAGCAGCAGTGTGTACTATCTACAAGATGCACCGCAGAAATTCACAAACCCACAACCACTTCCATCAAGAATGATAAGGGCAGCAGACATATGGGAACACCATCAACTTCAAGTCCCCTTCAAGCCACTCACTATCCTGACCTGGAAAGATATCGCCGTTCCTTCATTTTTGCTGGGTCCAAATTCTGGAAGTCCCTCCCTAATGGCATTGTGGGTCAACCCACAGCAGGTGACTGCAGCAGTTCAAGAAGGCAGCTCATCACTACCTTCTCAAGGGCAACTAGCAATGAGCAATAAATGCTGGCCCAGACAGCAATGCCTGCATCCCACAAACTGAGTAAGTTCAAAAAAAAAATCATAGTGGCCATAATGCAAATGTTAAGACCTTTTGGTCATACAAAGGCAACAGATTGCAGCATATGTTGGTGTGTGTTCATATAGTTTTGTTCACTTTATTCATATATGGAGAATGATTTTATTGGTGAGACTTGGTTACCAGGGTGACTGCTTGCATGGTAAGTAACTATGCTATAGATGTAAAAGGGAAATAGTGACTTCTTAGCGATTGACGTGCCAAAGATCCAGCTCTGATACATCTCCTTGTAGTCTGATCAGGAGTGTGCCTCCTCGATGTCTGTGACTGGGGTGACACGGTGGCACAGTGATTAGCATAGCTGCCTCACAGCACCAGGGCTCAGGGTTTAATTCCAGCCTCTCTGAGGTGCAATATGACGTTACCTTTGCAACTTCCTTTGGTGTCAAACTTGTCCAGGTACAATTGTTGTAAATCTTGGACTGACTCAGTGTGAATATTCTTGATCTCTTCTGCTGCCAAAGGGACCTTGGTGATTCACAATGTTGAGATGAGTACAGGCTAGTTGTCCAGTCAGTGCCCATCCCTACTTATGTCTAACAAATAAATATATGTGGTCTTCATACTGAATTGCCATAGATTCACTGCATTGTTAGTTTACAAATGCATAAGATCAGCACCCCGTTTTATGCAGTTTATTCAATGGTTATCAATTGTATCATTGAGCTCCAACTATCCAGTACTCATCTTTCAGAATTCAGACTCGTTGTCCTCATCATCAATCATTTGCTCACCGATATGATTATTTATCTCGGAAATTCTGTGCCACTCGTCTGCATTCTGTAGGTCCTTATATGACTGATGAGCCTGATCCCACATATTTGCAGGTGGAAGTGGCCTTTGGCCTTGAGATCATTGGCATTCCAGTGCCTTTTCCATATTTCCTCTTGCCCACATGTGTTCTCAAAGAATTGTGTCACTTCCGACAAGAGTTTCATCCAAATTGGCTTCTTCTGACTAAAGAAACCCATGCATTGGTATCTATGTTGCATTATTTGAGGAAAACATTTAGTTGGTCTTTGAAACTCTTCATTTGTCCTCCTCTCTTCCTGGAACTGGGCAAAGATGATTTGATTTTGCAGTCAGAACTTAAGCGTCCTAAGCACATGGCTGAGTCAGCAGAGTTGGTTTTGGATGATCGTAACTTCCTTTTAAAAAACAATCCCTTTATAAGCCATGGTTTTAAAACAGTCCTTTTCTTATTTCAGTTCACAATCAAAAATATCAAAGTATGGCCTTTACATAATGCAAGGGGGCACAATACACCATATTTGCCACACAGCTTTTTAGTTTGTATACTGACTATAGTTTCTACATTGTTTGCTGCACTGAAAACAATCACCAACTCCATTATCAACTCCAATAGTTCATTCTCTGAAAACGCACATTCATTGCACTTGTTAGGATATCTCCGGACAAATTGATCTACTTATTCCTACGGCTTTTAGGATTTAATTTTGAGGTCATGAATTCTGAAGGTGACTTTTACAGATCTTTTTGGACTTATCTTTGCAGGATATTTCTGGTTCTCTTCAAATAAGCCTGAAGTGCTGACTCTGTGTAAACAATCATTATCAATTTTATAAGCATTTAACAGTTTGCCTAACAGGCTCTGCAACTGCTTGGTTTATGAAGCATAGCTCTACTCTTTGTTTTAAAAGTTTGAACTTAGTTAGTTGATCAAAGACTTTCCAGTTAATATTGGGGGAAATGTATCAATCCTTCTGTTGCTATTTTGTTATTTTTAGTTTGTATTTGTGCATGGGTTCTGTGCTTCCAGTGATGAATTTGGTGTTTCTTTCTAATTTTTGTGTTGACTCTTATCTTAGGATTCTTCTGTTGGCTCTGTACTGTTCCTGACTGAAACCCACTTTTTCTTTTGCTGTTTGAATTTAGGCAGACTTTCTCTTAGTTCAGCATGGGGCTGGCTCCTGACAGTCATTCAAATTTTGAAATAGGATGGGTTTGATCAGTCAGTTGCCTGCACAAGCCTGGCCGACACAGAGGTTGTGATTTCTCAACTTGTGAAGAAACATGCTTTACTTTCTTCTGTGTTCTGTACTGTGGGAACATGTTATACTTTCTTTGCTACTGCTCCCTTGATCTTCATAACTTGTAAAGTTAGTTTCTTTGTTCTGGTTTTAAACAAAAAGAGTCCCAGCTGTGCACTATGCAATAGTAGAATTGTGTTATCTAAATGTAACACAAATCAATTCCATTTACTTGAAGATCCCTGGTGGATGTGTTTGCAGCTAAACTAATACATATAGTTCAGGATAATTTCCAGATATAGCCTGTGCCTTGAATGCTGCAATGCAAGCAGCATGTGGCCTGTTGGAGTGTGACAGCATCCAGGTGCCGAGCTCATTTGTATGTTGATCTCTTAAAGGGACATTAGTCCAAAGGTGGTAATGCAATATTGCATCTTTTTTTTTTCTAAATGTGGTAGCATTGTGCTCAAGACCCTTCAAAGCACACATTGGAGTTCTCTGAGAGAGCGGTCCAAGCAGTAGTGTTCAACATTCCAATGTAGCCTTTTAGGATTTGAGCTCAATTGTAGAATTTTTTGCTGGGTTTTGAGGATTTCTGACTGGTATTGAGGGAATAGCCCATGTTGTCCACAATCCATATCTGCAGACATGTGGTTGCATGAAATACCTGGGAGTTGTGGAGAAAGTAAGATCATGACAGCTCCACAGGAACCAAGTGCACACCTAGAGAATTGTTCCTGGTTGTCATATATTGCACATTTATTGGTAGGGACATTTTTCTGTGCATGAAAGTCCCAGGCTTGTCCCTGAGAGCTTTGATCATCACATGCATACAGTCAATAATCTCCTGAACCTGGGGGAAACAGCAATGTCACCAAAGTACCCAGATCTTTCGGTTTGGCTCACTGGATCCATATTGCACTGAACAAACTCACTGGCCTTTAAAAAGTTGCATTAATAAACTCTTTGATGTAGCAATATGTGGCTGCTTTTATGTTAAATATGACTTCTCTGAAGTCATGTAATGAGCCACTGACATATTTAACTTGTAAAGATTTTAATGCCATTGACAATTAATTCACTCCTAGTTTAAGGGGCTGCAGGTAACTGGAAGGAGAGCACTTGAATGACTGTATCCCTATATATCCTCAGCCATCCTTGACATTGCCTCACTGTCATCTGAAAGTAGTTCAGATCCATGCATTAAACTCTAGGATGAGAGTGCTTACGGCATATGATAGTGTCCCTATGTCGAACCTAGGAGGGCCAGGCTCAAGCCCCACCTGCCCCTGAGGTGTGAAAATATGTGAACACTAGGTTGTGCCATTCTTCATCATCACACTCAACCCTAATTATCTCCAACCTAACTAGTTCAGTGTCTAGTCCTACACCTTGTTGGCATTCTGGCTGCTGTCATACCTGACCGAAAGCTATGTTGCCTTTGTTGAACTCCTCATCCACCTGAGGCGCCAGGAAAATTGACTGGACAAGACACATTTTGCCTTCAAAAATTGATTAGAGCACATAAGTCAGTCAAATATGTATCCATCACTGTCTCCTGACTTTCAACCAAAATGGACAACTGATGCTCATACCATGATGTTCTTTGAGCACAGCGTAATCTTGATTTTAGTGACCTGAGACCTCCATTCAACATATCTTGAGCTTTTCTTCATCACCCTTGACCTTCCTTCAGTCACATTCGACTTTCCTTCAATCACCTTCACCCTTCCCTTCATCTCAGTTGACCTTACTGTGGTCAGTCTTGCTTTTCACTTGGTCACCTTTAACTTTTCTTCAGTCAAAAGTACAATCAAAACATAAGTTAATTCTGTTTTGATGTTGTTGAAAGGCTGACTTCAGGAAGCTTTTGAAACAAAGGTTGATTAGCATTGGCTACTGACTTCCAACTGGGCTGGTGGTGCCAAATGTGGGGTGAGATTGTTGAACAATGTGATGGGTCAGTCAGTGTACATTATTTTCCAGATGGCTCTTACTTGACTACATATATTTATCATAGAGAAGATTGAGAGGGATATGCACCTAACACAGGTATATGGGACGTGTTTAGCTTGAGAAACTCAGTCAAGGTGGACAAGTTGGACCAAAGGGTCTGTTTCTGTGCTCTATGGCCCAATCACTGCCGTCTAAAGAGTAAAAAACAGTAAAACATAAACCTCATACATGGAAATGAATGCTCCATTTTGAGGTAAACAAGATGAGATGGGCCAGTATAAGTTAATCACGTGTTTTACTGGCTTTATCTTCTGAATTTTACCTGTTTTATTTCTCACCTTCTTTTCCCTTCTCTCATTAATAACAGACAAGCTCAAAAACATTTATCTTCAAACTTGAAGACTATTTCACCTGGTTCATGACAACATTATTGCAAGTATTTTTTTCAAAATCTAAATATATTGCAAATGCTTATCACTGCTTTCTATAATTTTCTCAAATAATTTAATAAAAAGAAAGATTTGCATTTGTGCAATACCTTTCACAAGTTCATGATTATTGCAAAGATTTTTACAGTGAATGAAATAGTTTTGAAGTATAGTCACTGTTGCAATGATGTTGGTCAAATGTGACTGTCCTTTTTAAATGGACCATACTGACTACTGTTTGTTATAGTTTTGATTTCTACAATCTTTTCTCTTGTGCAATGCATTTCCGTGACTGATGTTAAGCTAATTGGTCTGTAGCTCTTTGATCTTGTTTTCACTTCCATTTTAAATATAAGAATAACATTCACTCTATGCCAGAACTCTGACACTATTCACTGTACTAAAGAGTTTTAATTTTATATATGTCTATATTTTACTGTCTCAGATTTGTCTGCCCCTTCTTTTCATTAGTACAAACTCAATTCTCCTGCAACAGGGAATTTGTCAACCCGAGTTTAATTGGTTTATTAATTATCGCCCTCCTTTGATTCTTCATTTTTTTTGTCTTATCTTCTGATGATATTTAAACTCTATTTAAACTCTGGCAAGTATTGAGGCAAAGCAAAAATTCAATATTTTTTGCTATTTTCTCTGCCATCACCTGTCAGTTGCTTTGCACATTTCTCTGAGCACTATCCTTATCCTGATTATTATTTTATTATTTGTGTCTGTAAAATACTTTACCAATCAAATATATATATATTTGATATATACATACATCTTGGCTAATTTAATATTGTAATATCTTTTTACAACTTTCCTAACCTATTCCTCTTTGTCATTCTCTATATTAAAATTTATACATTTAGGAAATATCTTTTTATTTAGTTTCATTTTCCCCTAATTTCTGTATGCATACAAGGGGCCTCATCAAGTTTAATTTGCTCTTTTTCTCAATCGAATTTCTCCTGAATTAATTGATCACCATTATACAGGTTGCCCACCCTGTTCTATCCCTTTCCCTTTTAGAATTTTATAGCATTATACATTAACAATAAAGTATCTGCATGTCATTTCATTCTTTTTACTTATATTTAAATATTTACTATATCATTTGCTAAATTAATAAGGAAGGAGCCATAAAATGAGTCAGATGATTCTAGAATCTCTTGAATATGTACCTGGAATTTTTTTTTTACATTTGGTACCTTAATGCATGCTCTCTTCATTTTTATTCATTTGTGAGACATGGACATCATTGGCTGGCCAGCATTGATGACTTATCCCTAGTTGCCCTTGAGAAAGTGGTGGTGAGCTGTCTTCTTGAACCTTGGGCAGACTATTGTGTTTTGACTACCACATGGTTCTGGCCGATCAGGAAACTCTTTTGCTCTTACTGCCTACTTATTGGAAGGATTCAAAGGTTGGTAATCAACCTGTTTGGCCATGATATGAACATATCTGTGGCTGTCGAGCCTAGAGTTGGATTCAGAGCCAGAGTTTCTGACACAAAGGTAGGGGTACTACCCACTGTGCAACAGATCTTTCCTTCTCTATTATGAATGTACAAATAGGGGAATTGACTGAAGAAAATTTAAAACTAAAAATATTGGCACTTTTAGTCTGGAGTCAGAATCTTACAGGAAAAGTTTGAGAATAGTTTCTGTTGGAGCAGAATTCAAAGAATATTATGACTCCATGTACCTATGGCAACAGGAGTCAATATCACGTTGCAGCCAATAAACTGTGTCTCTGAGGAGCCAGCCATCCATCTATCATCCTCCTTCAAAAAGCTATATTACATTCAGTTGCTTCAGAATGAAAGCTTGATGTGTTCTTGCTGGGAAGCATACACCAAGGTATATAATTTTCAGCCAATAGTCACACACCATTTATGCATTGATGGGACAGTAACTCTTCCTTTTCAGGAGTGTCAAATTGTCTCGGGTGGTCACACAAAAGGCATGTAATTTGGAAAAGAACTTTCATTGCCTCATCAATAGACATCAGTGACCTTCTTAACACATGAAACTACCTGACTCCTCCGTCCCTTTGGGATCTTAGAAATTGCACAGTGATAAAAAAAGGTCACTTGAAAGAAAAAGAAAAAAATCCAACTTGTTTGTCATCTCTTAATTTGCTAATCATATGATGCAATAATAATTAAGTTGTTGATTGGTTTTAGCAATCAAGCCTGAAGATTTAGACTAAAACAGTCTCAAACATGATGTGAGGAAAACCCCCTGTGGTGGAGAGCTTTTGGGAACTTTACGTGCCAGTGGCCCGAAGATGGCTGTACAATACATATTGAGGATGTAAAGGATTTTATCACTTATAGTAGTGATGTGATGATCGCCTCAACCCAAATGTATCAGGTGGCACATTTCTGCTGCTGACTTCTTGCACAATCCATATTGTGCATTGCTCTTCCATTATTCCCGTAAGTCAGCTATGTTGCATAATTACTGTGGAGAATTATGAATTTCCTTTGCACTCTTGTTCTAAACCACTTTTATTTTCTCCTCTTCCATTAAAGTGTACCTGGCAATACCTAGTCTACCCATGATAGGGAGCTAAACATTTTACTGTCATATTCACTTCTGCAACAATTGTTTACTAAATTGACTAACACAAGGAAAAGACCTTTCAAATGGCCTTCAGATCTCTCATACTGTGCCTAATGAGATTCTCATCGTTGGCTGCTCGAAAGGTTTTAAGCATATGTAATAGCTTTTTCCAACTATTTCACTAAAGTTTGTTGATCCTTTGTTTCATTTAATTACTACAGTTGTTTGGTATTTCTGGAAACACAGGGAAAATACACAGGATAAATAAACTGGAAATAAAGAGATCAGACAACAAAAGGTCTTGGCAGAAGCAAAAGGGACAGTTCATTGAATCCTGTGTACTGGTACTATTGTTGAACTGTACTTTGCCAGTATTTTTTTCTCCACATATAACATCCATGTTTGTTTGTTTAACCTGTATCTGTAGTTTCTGTAGGCTAGAGTTTCAACTAGTAGAGTTATATTTTGATAATTCACAGTTTTGTTTGCCTCTGGGTAGAATTTGTAACTTTGTAATGAATAGTAGTTTCTTGTTAAATACGGAAACCTGGTCAGTGTTTCCCATTAGCCTAAGTTCATTAGACAGATCAGCTGTGTAGTTTGTGTAATTAAGTTAAATTTTTAACTTTTTGTAAAGTTCCAGGAATAAGTGCCTTGATTATCAGTTCAAATTCTCAAATGGGTCATGACAGCGCCCTATTGTGTGCCATTTTCTCCTGGAATAACACAGAGAGAGAGAGATTGAATCAGATGAATGTGACTGTCACAACTGCTAGTTCAGGTTGGGGAAAGGTGCCAAAATGCTCCAATTGAGTGAGTAGGAGGCACAGAGTCAATGCAAGATTATTAGTCTGGGTGGTTTGGTTAAGTAAGAGCAAGAGAGGGAAGATGTTGCAATCGATAGGAANNNNGCAGAGATACTAGTGTAAGAAAACAGGAAAAAATGGTAGCACTTACACTGGTGGAGCCAGAAGATCACTGACCTTCTTACAGCATTGCTGGGTTTTCCTCTGGACCATGCAAACAGCATTCAGGCCAGACTGCCAAGGTTCTAGTGTCATAGCTTCTCCTGAGGGAAGAGAACATCCTTCATCTGTACTACCCCATTCACCAGAACATCAAGGTCCTTTCTGCAAAGTGGGGGTGTCAATTTCTCCTTTTCTACCATATCTGGACAACTATCATAAACCCACAAGGCAACACTTGAGTGACTGCATGATGTCTTTTTATGTGTGATGCCAGTGCCAGGAATCCTGGGATTCTGGTAATAGTGAGTCCTTCCGCTATGGTGAGTGACAGAACTAGGCTAGCATCAGACAAGGGGGCACCATGAGGCATGGCACATAGTTAACAAGGCGGGTTTGGGACGATGATGTGAGAAAACCTGCTAGACCTTGCAAAGAGAAACCCTCCATGAAACTCAACATAAATTATGTTGATTTAGCAGATTTCTGGTAAGATTCACCCCAATACAGGTAGTTCTACTATAACAGGATGGTTGCGTTCTTGTGCAACCCTGCATTATAGAAAAACTGTGCTTTAGAAACAGCGCCTAATTGCATTGCAGCTAACACCCGTTTTAAATGTTTGCACTTTAGAAACAGTGTCCCCAATTGGTCAATCGCGTTACAACAAATTTGCGTTAACAAAACACGCATTATAGGAGAACGACCCGTATTTCAAGTCCAATATGACTCTACTTCAAAACAAAGTCAATTCCAAAGAGTCACATACAACTTGAAACACTAACACTGTATCTCTTTATCTCTTCGTAGATGCAGCCAGACCTGCTTATTTTCTCCAACACTTTCTGTTTTTAATTAATATCCTTCATGTGGTTCATATCAAATTTGTTTGATAATGTTTTTCTGAATTGCATTAGGATATTTTGTGGTGTTGAACATACCATCTAAAAACAAGCTGATCATTGGAAGATGAGAAATCTGGCTGTTGCCAAATGAAGTTCCAGTAGATGTTGCAATTCCATTGTAGAAGGAAATCATGAAATAACTGGGAATAAGGATGAGGATTTGTGAGCAACATTACACTGTGACTTCATTTCAAAAGTATTTAATTAGCTGTGTAGATCTTTGGATACCCTGAGATCAAGGAAAGCACTGTGTAAATGCAAGTTTGATATGTTAACAGCAGTACATCAACAGGCTATTGAATAGGTTAAATTTTACATGCCTGTAGTTAGCAATGTTTCCAGAACTTGTACAATAATAAGAGATGAGTGGATAAATCAATGCCTTCTTTTCCTCTGGGATGATGGTGTCAGCATCTGAAACCTTAGAGTGATGAACCTCCATCTGTGGAGAAGCAATCCATTCTTCCTAGATCCTCTGCTCATGGACAGATTTATCATCCACGCTGATAGCTGAATCTAGATTTACTGGCTTAAAGTTCACTTCCTTTGACCTTAGGCAAACTTGTACATCTAAGTGACACATTACTTTTGCCTGTAACATGCTGGTATAGCTATACAATCTTAAAGTCTACAATCTCCATTTTTCACTGTTTGGAGGGGCATGTTTCATCCAGTACAAAAATAGCTTTCCAGACATATGAGACAAAGAAACATTGTCAATCAGTTGACTGATCTGACTGACACATGTGTTGGAAGAATGCTCCTCTTTTGATATCAATCACCTCAAACAGCTTTGTTTGTAATCCAGGTATTAGCCACATTAGTGAGCCATCAATAATCAGATATTTTAGATGATTCCTTTACTCCTGAGCAGCACAATCATTTTCCAGCAAAAGAGTTTCACAAATGCTCTGATAACACACAATATATTTATACCTACCAATGAGCCATCTCTAGGCTTGTGTACTTGATGGCATGTGTCCTATCACTGAGAAAAATGGTTTTGCTTTAATAAAACTTCATGGGTTTACAGGCTTTTTCATTTCTGTACATTCAGTCTGACTCCTGACTTCATTTTACAGACATAGAAACAGGAACAGACTATTTCATTCAGTCTCTCAATACTCTTCTGAATCTAATCTATATCCTCATTCCATTCATTTGCTTAATAACCTTGGCTAGAAAAAAAATCATTCAGTTTCAGGTTTAACATTATTAATGGTACTTTCATTGACTAATTTTTGTGGGACAGAGTGTCACACTTCAAACTCTTGGGAAGCAGCATAATATATAGGAGTTGGGAGGTTGTGTTGTGGCTTTACAGGACATTAGTTAAGCCACTTTTGGAATATTGTATTCAATTCTGGTCTCCCTGCTATAGGAAAGATGTTGTTAAACTTGAAAGGGTATAGAAAAGATTTACAAGAACGTTACCAGGGTTGGAGGGTTTGAGCTAAAGGGAGAGGCTGAATAAGCCGGGGTTATTTTCCCTACGGCATCGGAGGATGAGGGGTGACCTTACAGAGATTTATAAAATCCTGAAGGGTATGGATAGGGTGAATTGCCAAATTCTTTCTTCCCAGGGTAGGGGAGTCTAAAACTAGAGAGCAAGATTTAAAAAGGATCTAGAAGGCAACTTTTTCAAGCAGAGGGTGGTGCATGTATGGGCTGAGCAGCGAGGGCAGTGGTGGAGGTGGGTACATTTAGAACATTTGAAAAGTGTTCGGAAAGTTACGTAAATAGGAAGGGTTTAGAATGATAAGGGCTAAATGCTTGCAAATGGGACTAGGCTAATTTAGGATATCTGATTGGCATGGGTGAATTTGCACAGAAGGGTCTGTTTCTGTGCTTTGGAGGCTAATGATCGAGAGTTTAGTCTAACTAATGACCATGAGGTTGTCAGCGCCCACTGCTATTATATGGTTATACTGTCAGCAATTTCTGCAGTCAAACAGAAAAGGAGATTTTTTTTTTAAACATTGCCAACACCTTGCCAGGCAGCTATTTGTGATATGCACCATTTCATTTTGGAGCACCTGCCTGCTTGAGACAGATCTACATTGACACCATAAGACTGTGATACCAGGAGACAGTATAGCTAGAGGGATTAATTCTGTTCTCTGCAGCAAACAGCATGAGTACAGACCACTGTTTTCTGCCCAGGATTAGGGACATCTGCTGAGGGTTGGAGAGGAAACTGCAGTAAGAGGAAGATGATCCAGTTGTCATGTTCCATGTAGGTACCAACGATCGCAGGACAATGGAGGAGATTCTATAAAGTCAGTTTGAAGAGCTCAGCATTAAGTTGAGAAGCAGAACCTCCAAAATCATGATCTCTGGATTATTACCTGAGTTGTGTGCATATCAGCATAGGGCAAATCAGATTAGAGAGATGAATGTGTACCTGAAAGTCTGGTCTGGGAGAAGTGGGCTCTGGTTCATGGAGCATTGGTACCAGTATTGCAAAGTGGGATCTGTACCATTAGGATGGTCTCTACTGAACTGCACTGGGGCTGGAAATCTTGTGAGCTGCATAGCTAGGGAAGTAGAGAGAATTTTAAACTAAATAGAGAAAGCAAGGGTTCAAATTTGGGAAGCTATGGTAAATCGAGGAGTAGAGACAAGGCAAAACAGAAAGATACTAATATGGAAAATGATAAATAGACTGTGACAAAAAAGGATAGTGAGTACAAATCTAAGAGTAAGTCAATTGATAAAGCTACAGTTTACAAAAAAGAACAGAAGGATAAAAATAAAGGCTCTGTGTATCTGAATGCACATAGCATTTAAAACAAAATAAATGAACTGCAGATTGACATGGATTAGTAACTGAATATTGAAGGATGCAGAATATTTATAAGGAACAGGAAGCTAGGAAAGGTGGAGGGATTTTCTGTTAGGTCAAAATGACATTAGTACAATGTAGAGGAATTAACTACATTCAGGAAACCAGGACATGGAAAAGGTTTAGGTAGAGATGAAAAATGATAAAAACAAGAAGTCACTTATGGGAGTCATGTCTAGGCCTCTTAACAGCAACCACACAGCTGGGTGGAGCTTAAAGGAAGAAATAATGGAAATTTATTGCAAAATGTAAATTCTTTTTTCAAAGAGGAAGAGAGTCAGAAATCAGGAAACCACAAGCTAGTTCGCTTAACATCTGTCATAGGGAAAGTACTTGAAAGCAATGTTAAAAAGGTTATAGCAAGGCACTTTAAGAAGTTCAAAGTAATCAGACAGTCAACATAATTTTGTGAAAGGAAATTCACATTTATCCAATTTACTGGAGTTCTTTGAGGATGTAACATGTGCAGTGATGAACTGAACCAATGGATGTACTGTGCTAAGAGTTCCAGAAGGCATTTGATTAGGTGCCACTTCAAAAGTTATGCAGAAATTAAAAGCACATGGAGTTGGGGCTGAGTAATATATTGGCATGGATTTAAGATTGGCTGGCTAATGGGAAGCAAAAAGTCAGCCTAAATGCCATTCCATGTTGATAAGAAGTAACAGTACTGTGCCACAGAGATTGTTGCTGGGACCTCAATTTATAATTTAGGTAAATCACTTTAATGAAGGGACTGAAGAGATAGTTGCCAAATTTGCTGATGACACAAATTTGCTGATGATACTAGGGAAGTAAGTTTTGAACGTGACTTAGAAAGCTACAAAAAGCTATAGATAGGCTGAGTGAGTGAGCAAAGATTTTCAAATAGAGCATAATGTGGAAATGTGTGATATAGTCCATTTTGATAGAAAAGAAGCAGATTATCCAGATGGTAAGAATTTGCAGTATTCAGAGATGCAGAGGGAAATGGATGTGTTAGTACATAAATCATAAAGGATGGGTGCACCGGCATAGAGAATAATTTGAAAACTAACAGAATGTTATCATTTATTGCAAGAGGAATTGAGTACAAAAATAGGGAGATTATACTTCAGTCATACAGGGAACTGGTCAGATCACATCTGGAAAAAGTCAACTAGGAGAAAGTGAGGACTGCAGATGCTGGGGATCAGAGCTTAAAAATGTGTTGCTGGAAAGTCTTCAGGAAGTTTCCTGAAGAAGGGCTTATGCCCGAAACGTTGATTCTCCTTCTCCTTTGATGCTGCCTGACCAGATCACATCTGGAGTCCGATGTACAAAAAGCATTTGCAGTTATTCAGAAAAGGTTTACCAGGCTAATACTGGAATGGGTAAGCTGACGTATGAGGAATGGTTGAACAGGCAAAGGCTTGTATCCACTGGAGTTTAGAAAGTAAAGGGTGTTTTTAGTGAAATACAGAAGATTCTGAGATTATAAATGTGGGTGCAATGGTGTCTCTGATGACAAAATCTATAATGAAGGATTATGGGTCAGCTACTCAAATCACAGATAAGGTGGATTTTATTTTCTTTCTCATTGATATTAGTAAGTCTTTGGAACTCTATTCCTGAAGAGGTAGAAGCAGAGGCATGAATCCTAACATATTTTAACAAAGTGTTATTTTTGGCAAATTTCATGAAAGATTTCTTTCTGCAAAGTCAAGCAGGATTTCTCATGTTATCATTCCAAACTCACCTCATTAAATACCTACCCTGACTAAATGGCACCCCTCTTATCCAATGCTAGTGTGGTTCTCTCATGCCATAATTGGAAACATTTGCAGTTATCCTGAGATACTATTATGAAGATGAGGGTGTACTGTACCTTTAAGAGAATTAGAAGCAACAGAATACCTGACAGAACCAAGTGTTCTGAAAAGAAATATAATGTAACATTTGGTCGAACAACTTGATTAGCTGGTTGCCTGGAAACAACAAAACAGATTTAAGTTAGGCCAATCGGTTTAAATTATACCTTGAAAAATACCAAACTCCAATCCAGTTTGAATTTAATATATTGACAAACTTAAAAGCCAATGACACAATCTGATGCTTTGAGGGTATAAGACTGGGGAAAAGTGAACAGTTGAGAGGAGAACTGCCAAGCCAATGACATCTGCCCACTGCCCAGAAAATAGCTCCCTTAAAAGGTACCTTTATCGATCTTTGAGGAGAAAGTGAGGTCTGCAGATTATCGATCAGTAACCTGTGAAGCAGGATCTCCAAGAAGAAGAAACAGAGACTGAAATATCGAGAAGAATGAAAGCTATCTGGTTTTGAGAAAAGACGTTTTGTTTTGTAAATCATAATCGGGAGTTTTATCGGACTAGTATTATGGAAGGAAAAGTAAAAGATAGCTTAGTGTAAGGACTTGTGAATAGTTGTTAGTTAGGTATTCTCTGTTATACTTTAAGAAATAAAGTTGTTAGTTTTTACCTTAAATAGTTCTTGGCCACTCAAATTCTTACAGATTACTGTACAGGATAAATCTTTTCTGTGTTGCTGGTTTTAAATTAAGCCGGAGGGTTTACCCTGTGTTGTAACAATACCCTGGTATCCAAGGTGCAATCTTTGAAAGGCCATCCTGTCAACTGCCATCTGTCTGGAGGTGCCCTGGATGGTACATGACATTTGCCCCAAACATGGCAGATAAGGAGAAATTGGTGCCCACTTTGCAGACAGGGTTATGGAGATTCCAATGGTACAGGAGAGGGATTTCCTTTTCCTCCAGTACTGGCAGAAAAGGTACTACCAGCTCCTGACAGCTAGGTCTGAGGTTGTCTCTTGGGCCTTTGAGGTTGTAATTGGTTGGAAGAATGTCCAACACTGTACGAAGAAGATCAATGACTTTCTGCACTCTGTTAGGGTAAATGCCATCATTTTCTCTCTGCTACCTTACAATCACTCCATCTCTCATACTGTACCTAGTTTCCAACAAGGCTCAAGCTCCACCATTCTTGCCATTCCATGCAACATGTTCCCTCGCTCAGTCTTACCCACCCAATCTCCCCATACTTTTACTAACCCTGCATACCTCTGAGCTCAGTCACTTGGGACACCTTGCTGCTTTGCCCCCACCTACACCAGCACTAACAGCCATGGCAGAAACTTGCATCTCACTTAGTCCCTCCCTTTCTCTCTTTCCAAGAGAAATCTGCCCACAATAAAGCAAAGAGAACTAAGATGGGTGGAAGGATGTCCAACATATAGTACGTCACCCCCTATAGGGAAATCATCCTGAATGTCTGACTGACTGTGTCTTACCCCCTGGATTGATGTCACATGATACAGTTAACTTACTGACCCTTTAACACAGAGTAGGCTCCCTGGAGTTCAATGAGGGCCAATTTACTTAAACCCTGGAGACATGACCAATTACTTGCAGCACATGCAATGTTTTTGCCATGTAAGCTGCTGGCATATGGTCCAGGCATGAGATAATTGTAGAAGAGTGCCATACAGCAATATGACCATCATTTTGACTGATGAATGAATGACAAGCTTCCTGTCATTGTGACTCTGTGAAAACGTAAAGCAAGACAGCAGTACTACTAACGTTTAAAATCTGGCTAATGGGCAAAGTGCAAAAAGGAAAGTTCAGGCAAAGCAGGGAACATTTGGGTAAGTGCTAAGTCAGAAACCCTGCGATGCAGCTTGGTCCAGTCAATGATCAAGTGTGTGTGATACTGTGGTGCCCTTAAAACAGCATTGCAATGAGAGATGCTGTGCACTCCACAGTGCAGCACTAAAGTACAGAAGCATACTGTAAATGGATCAGACATGTGTTTGAGGAGGAAAAGAAGCTGGCATATGTTGGATGCCAATGTCCATGGAAGTACAGTGCATGCACCTGCTGCTGATGGAGTGCATCCTGATGATACCCAGTATCCAAAATGGAGGTTCAGACAAGCAAGTAACAAGCTGGAATTGCCAAGCGGCTGCTCTGACTTTCACATTGGGAATTTTTTATTCACTAGTGGGATGTATAAGTCACTGGCCGGGCTAGCAATTATTGCCCATCTCTAGTTGTCCTTGAGGTGGCCTTCTTGAACCACTGTATTCCACCTGCCATGGGTAGAGCCACGATGCTGTCAGAGAGGAAATTCCAGGACTTTGACTCAACAACAGTGAAGGAACAGCTATATATTTCAAAATCAGGATGGTGAGTGGCTTGGAGGGGAACTTGCAGATGGTGATGTATCTATCTATCTATATGTTTCCCTTGACATTCTAGACATAAGTGGTTGAGTTTGAAAGGTGCTGTCGAAGGATCTTAGATGAATTTTTGCAGTTCATCCTGTGGATGGTACACACTGCTGAACATTGGTTGTGGAGGGAATGGTGTTTATGAATGCAGTGTCAATCAAATGGGCTGCTTTATCCTGGATACCACGATGTGCAGGTGCCCGTGTTAGGCTGAGGTGGACAAAGTTAAAAATCACATTCCAGGTTATAGTCCAACAGGTTTATTTGGAAGTGCAAGCTTTTGGAGCAGGTAGCTATTGGGGCAGGCAGGATCATAGGACACAGAATTTATAGTAAAAGAATTTTGTGTCCTATTATCCTGCCCCACTAGCTACCTGATGAAGGAACAGCGCTCTGAAAGCTTGTACTTCCACATAAACCTGTTGAACCTGCTATTGTGTGATTTTCAACTTTGCCCTGGATGAAATTAAGTATCTTGAGCATTGCCCTGGATGGAATTAAGTTTCTTGAGTGTTGTAAAAGTTGCACACATCTAGGCAAGTGGGAGGTATTCCATCACACTCCTGACTTGTGCCTTGTAGATGGTGGACAGGCTTTGGGAAGTCAGGAGGGGAGTTGCTTGCTACAGGATTCCTAGCCTCTGATCTGCTTTTGTAGCCATTGCATTAATGTAGCAAATCTATTGCAGTTTCTGGTCAAAGTTAACCCTCAGGATGTTGTTAGTGGGGAGTTTAGTGATGGTAATGTGATGGAATGTCAAGGGACAATGGTTACGTTGTCTTATATTGAAGATAGTCATTACCAAGCATTTGTGCAGCTGCATTATGACATGGAATATGAACCTGTAAGTTAAAGAGGTGAGATTCAGCATTGATGACAGTCATAATGAGCAATAATCCTCATTAATAGGCCTCTCGCTGTTCACTGGCAAGTATTTTGTCTCAAACTTTGTCCAGAATTTAGCATCAAAATGCAATGTGGTCCTTACCATCAAGAAAGGCTTTGATCGACTTTGCACATGATTCTCCCAAATTTCTTACCATGGCCCAAATCATTTGGACCTGGTAAAATTCTGCCCAGAATCTTTAGATACTCTTAAGGTAGAGATGGGTAGATTCTTGGTAAGCAAGGAGTGAAAGATTATCAAGGGTATGCAAAAATGTGGATTTGAGATTACAATCAGATCAGGGCATGGTCTGATTATGGATGAGCAGGCTCAAGGGCTGAAACCTCTAATCCTGCACCTTATTTCTGTGTTCATAAGGAACATATATTAGAAAGGAATTTTAATATATTTCTCTTGAAGAAAAGAGCAGATTTATATATGTATAGCACCTTTCACTGTTTCATGATATCCTAAGCATTTCACTGCCACTGAAGTGCAGCCATTGTTATACTAGAGACGAACACGGCGAATTTGTGCACAACAAGATCACACAAACTACAGAAATAATTAATAGAAAGTCAATTTTTAGTTGAAAGAAAATTTTTCACTAATGCAAAACCTTTCATGATCTGAGGACACTCCAAGTGTGTTATAGCCAAGAAAGTGTTTTTGAAGAGTTCAATAGTCCCTCATATACTATCTCTGATACCAGGGAAAATTTTTCTAGTCATTTTCAAATAATGTCAAGATATTTTAAATCCACCTGAGAGGGAAATTATCCCATCCAAAAAAATGGCACCTTTAACAGTGCAGCACTCGCTCAACAATCAGCTTGGAGTTTGTGCTCAAGCACCAGGCGTGCAAATTAATGTTCTGATTAACGTAAATGAGAGTTCTATGCACTGAACCAAAGCTAATTCTGTTCAAGAGATCCTCAGCTTGGATTTTTTAATCATTTGGGGAGCAGAGCGAATTCACCTGCTTCTCTTTCTTGGACTGAACAAAACCAATTTACTTTTTATTCTCAAACTAATCTAGATTTTTGGCTTATGTAGCTGATATTAATGTAACTAATCCTGCAAGAATAAATGTATCAAACTTTGGACCTGATTTAACTCGAGCTGCAATGGTTATTTCAATAGAGACAAAACATTGAGGCAGCAGGTATTAGGTGTAAAGGAAACTCAATAGTTAATAGTAGTCACTGCACAAATGCACTGCATGATGGTCCACTGAATTTTTCAGAACAAGGCCCAAAGTATTGATTAAACAAATGTGCTGAGCTAACTAAATAACATAGGCAATGTTCTGCAAAGCGGTCACCCAGTCTGCACTTCGTCTCCTCAATGTAGAGGAGATCCCCTCAGCACCTTCTCATGCAATTGCAGAAAGTGTAACACCTACCGTTTACTTCCTCCTTCCTCACTATCCAAGGCCCCAGATACATCCCCCAGGTGAAGCAGTGATTTATCTTGACTTCACTCAATCGAGTTCACTCTATTTTCTGCTCCCAACCGGAGGGTATAACCTCAGAATAACCAGTTGCATATTTTCAGGAGAGATGAGGAGCAATTTCTTCTCTCAGAAGTTAATAAAACTATATGACTTTTTATCAAATAGATGTTGGGTCATTAAGTATTTTCAAGGATGGAGTAGATAGATTATTTAGTAAGAAACTCAATTGTTTTAGGGAAAAGGAGAAAGTGAGGACTGCAGGTGCTGGAGATCAGAGCTGAAAATGTGTTGCTGGAAAAGCACGTTTCAGGCATAAGCTCTTCTTCAGGAATCCCGAAACGTCGATTCTCCTGCTCCTTGGATGCTGCCTGACCTGCTGCGCTTTTCCAGCAACACATTTTCAGCTCTGTTTTAGGGAAAAGGCAAGAAAGTAGAATTGAACATTATCAGATCAGACATGCTCTCATTGAGTCATAGAGCAGAATGGATGGGCTGAATGGCCTTCTTCTGTTCCCAATTGTAACATTTAAGAGGCATTTGGATGGATATATCAATAGGAAGGGTTTGGAGGGATATGGGTCGGGTGCTGGCAGGTGGGACTAGATTGGGTTGGGATATCTGGTCGGCATGGACAGGTTGGACCGAAGGGTCTGTTTCCATGCTGTACATCTCTATGACTCTAAGTCTAATTTATGTGTTTTAAAGCAATACTTTGGAGTACAAACTGAAAGTTTTATTTCTGACCAGAAGAGGGCATTCTCGTACCATCATCATTGCAAGTGTGTTTGTAGTACTTAGGTTGGGGTGTGTGTTTTACACAAAGTTTGGATTTGTCCCAAGCTCCTTGTGAACAGTTTTACAGGCTGGGAACTACAGAAAGATGTACTATGACATAATCATGACAGTTGTAAATTTAACAGTCACTGTGACGTACAGCTGAAACAAGACTTCTCTACTTTCGTACTTGCAATAAAAGCAACCAATCTGTTTGCTTGCCTAATTAATTGCAGTAACTGTAGGTATTTTCTAATCAACATCTTCAGAGATGTTAATACCCCCTCCTGGAGCAAGGGAACTTGAAGACAGATCTTCTGGCCTAGAGGTAGGGACAGTACCACTGTGCCACAAATGCCTATCTCTTTTGTGACTCATGTACAAGGACACCAAAGATCATCTGAACGTTGCATTCTGTCTCCTTTGAAACAATATTCCTCTTTTCTATACTTGCAGCTAAAATGGACAGTTTCATATTGGCCCACTTTACACTCCATGTGTCAAGTTTTTGTCCATGTAGTTAACTATATCCATTTACAGATTCATTGTATGCTCCACATAACTATTGCAAAATCCTACTGACAGCAAATTTGGCTACAATACAGTTTCCACTCTGCTCTATGCTACTACAGTTGTATCCTTGCTAGTACAAGATTGTTGATTTCAGTCTCCATGCTTGTTTCCTGTTCTTCAGCTTCAGTTGAAAAACAAGTGGCCATAAGTTTAAAGTTTTTGAATTTCCTAATTTTTTTGTCAGATATTCACTTCTACTTTTCTGGCTACAATTAGTAACTCTCCAATGGACAAGGCTTTTAAGGTGTCCCGATTATTTTGCTCTGGTCTATGGACGTTCCAGCCCTCAGCAGGCAGCAGGTTAAGTATTTTAGTACTATAGACCACAAGAAGGTTTGAATTAATCTAGTGATCAATTTCTTTTCACGGTTAGAATTCTTAAATGCCTAAGGGTCCAGTGAGAGCCGAGCCTTCAAATTGCTGTTACAGCAATTATTAATTGGTCACAAAATGGTGCTTCAAATTATTTGTCAAGTTTAGTGAGCACTTAACTGTTTGAGTTGCTGCATTTTAAAACAAACATAAGCTGACTCTATTGTAGACTCAGACTCCTAGACATTTACAGAACAAAAGGTCCATCAGGTCTGCATCATGCAACAAAGTTATGTATTTTCAAAGAAAGTAGATAGATTGAAATGGGTGACAGCAAGTGAGGGAATGTATTGCAGGAATAGTGAGAGTTGCAGAACATGAGCCTTATTGGGTGGTGGGTACAATAGCAGAGATGGAGAGTGTGAGGTGTGGGCCCAGCACTGGGCCCAACATGAAACCAACTCTCCCACTTCATGTTACTAGATCCAAAACTCTGATAGCCACCCAAAAGTCCATTGCTTACCTTGCCACTTTGCACCTCCACACACATCATTTATTGCATCCGCTGCACCCGATGTGACCTCCTCTATATTGGGGAGACAGACCGCCTACTTGTGGAACGTTTCAGAGAACACCTCTGGGACACCCGGACCAACCAACCCAACCACCCCATGGCTCAACACTTCAACTCCCCCCCCCACTATACCAAGGACATGCAGGTCCTTGGACTCCTCCATCGCCAAACCATAGCAACACGACGGCTGGAGGAAGAGCGCCTCATCTTCCGCCTAGGAACCCTCCAACCACAAGGGATGAACTCAGATTTCTCCAATTTCCTCATTTCCCCTCCCCCCACCTTGTCTCAGTCAAATCCCTCGAACTCAGCACCGCCTTCCTAACCTGCAATCTTCTTCCTGACCTCTCCATCCCCACCTCACTCTGGCCTATCACCCTCACCTTGACCTCCTTCCACCTATTGCATTTCCAACGTCCCTCCCCCAAGTCCCTCCTCCCTACCTTTTATCTTAGCCTGCTGGACACACTTTCCTCATTCCTGAAGAAGGGCTTATGCCCGAAACGTCGATTCTCCTGTTCCTTGGATGCTGCCTGACCTGCTGCGTTTTTCCAGCAACACATTTTCAGCTCTGATCTCCAGCATCTGCAGTCCTCACTTTCACCTTGCACCTTACCCACTGGGCACTCTATCCCTTTCCTACAATGCATGCTATATATCTTGCACTCTATCCCTATTCCACAGAGTGGTATGGTGGCTTAGGTTGCTTAGGCACTGCTGCCTCACAGCGCCAGAGACCTGGGTTCAATTCTAGCCTCTGGCGACTGTCGGTGTGGAGTTTGCACATTCTCCCTGTGTATGCTTGGGTTTCCTCCAGGTGCTCCGGTTTCCTCCCACAGTCCAAAGATGTGCAGGTTAGGTGAATTGACCATGCTAAATTGCCCATAGTGATCAGGGATGTGTAGACTAGGTACATTGTCAGGGGAAATGTAGGGTGGGGGAGTGGGTCTGGGTCTGGATACTCTTCAGAGGGTTGGTGTGGACTCTTAGGCCAATGGTCTATTTCCACACTGCAGGGATTCTATGAGCTGCCACCCTATCATTTGGCACCCTTAATTGGCATCCTACCCACTACTCCTCTGGCACCCTTCCTCTCCCCATCTGACATACTACCCCTGGCATCATAACTTCACCCAATGGATCCCTACCCAGCTGGCACCATACCTACCCGGTATCCTCCCCTGTTGGTATCCTACCCAAATAGCACCCTACTTACCTTTCACCTTTTGACTCCATCATCTGATATTCTACCTTCCTAGAATACTGTCACACTTAGGCACTTACTGTTTTCTCACAAGTTTTAAACGAATGTTATGTTCAACACGTAAATGTTAAAGATGCTGGCAGGTCTTTTACATTTCAAAATACATCAGCTGACTGCTGTGCAAAAATGAGGACATGGTTTGTTTTCTTCAGACAGTTCTGCATCACGAAAGAATTATCAGAATGGAAGTACAGCTTTACATTTCTGAGTATACCCTGCATGGAATCTCTTCTCAGAAATTCAGAGTTGCCCTATTTTATAGAGAGAAAGCTGTGATTGACAATCTGCATGAGATTGTCCCTCCTCAGAAAAGACAGTCCACTTTTGGGTAAACACTATTTTAAAATTGCTTGGAGGACTTAAATTTTGAAGGCTTTTGGACAAATAAATTTATTTCAAGTTTTGTGGACATACCTGAAGTGACTTCTTGAAAAGAGGTCATTGAAAGTTCACTGTGAACATTCGAATTTTTTATAATAAGGCTTCCTGGGAATCACATGACAGGTAATTGGAATAACTCCACAGAGCTTGGTATCCCGTCACCAAGTCACTCTGTATTTGTACATGGAGAGTCCTTGACACTGATCCAGCTCCCTCAGAGCAGCTCTCAAAGTGAACAGGATGTCTGACACATTTGTTCTTATCTATCAGCCAGGACTCCCTGATTGGCACAAATTAACAGCGCCAATCAGGGATGTTACAACATGGGCTAAAGCCCTCTGCTTTCTTAAACCCTACACACAGAAAAGCTCACCTCACACCATAATCTGTTAAATTTCAAAAGCTAAAGAACTATCTGGCTCTGATCCAAATCATTGATTTTCCTGCTCCTTGGAGGCTGCCTGACCTGCTGTGCTTTTCCAGTAACACACTCTCAAATATCCCAGAGATCACTACCTAAAGTAAAAATTAACAATTTTACTCTTTAAGTACAACAGAGAACATTAAAACAACAGTTATTTACAACTCCTTTCTCTTAAATCTATCTTTTACCTCCCACTCTACAATACTGATCCAATAGATTCCCCTCTTAAATGTACAGCGAAATCAATTTCAAACCCAGTTATTGTCTCCGGATATTGAACTTTCTCTGTAGATTGCTCTAGGTCAATTTTGGTGTTCTGCTGCGCAAATTTCTTATAGACAGGTACCATTCAGAGATCTATTCTGCCAGCAGTCTATTTCTTGTTGGCAGCCCTTTGTGGTTCTCCAGCTAACTGTTCAAAATGGCCAGTTTTATACCCTAAAACATTGGATCATTTCATTGGTCTGATGTGATCCCAAACAGTAAAATTCAAATTCGATTGGATTTTGGTATCTGGGGCATAATTTAAATTGATTGGCTGAATTTGAATTTGTTTTTGTACCATGGCAACACAATACCAGCTATTTGTTTCAACTATTTGTTACATTTTTAAATTGTTCAGCACATTCTGTGCTTCTCTAAGTCCTTGCTAGTCTCCTCTCTCTCTCTCTTAAATGTACAGTACACCACTACACCTTCTTAACAGAGAACTCGAATTCTATGAGGTCCACCTGGCTCACCTCATTACAATCGCCATAGTAATAACTGCTTGCTTTGCTGCAGACCTTATTGGGGCTGTTTTTAACCAATGACTGTCTTAAAGAGATGTTGAAACACCTTGGTAGTTGGAAAAGTAATTTTATGTTTTATGTCTGTAAAAAAAGTATTTTATGCTAAAATGCAGGGTTATGGGAATAGAGTGAGGGGCTGGGTCGGGCTCTTCAGAAGGTCAGTGCAGACTTGATGGGCTGAAAGGCTTCTTCCATGCTATGGGGATTTTATGAATCAATGTTGTGATTGATGGAGTAGTGGCACTACAGCACTCCTCCAGCCTCAGTTACAACAACACTGCCACTCAACCACACACTCATTGTTTTATTTGGGTCAGTTGGAGAATAGACAATAGACAATAGGTGCAGGAGTAGGCCATTCAGCCCTTCGAGCCTGCACCACCATTCCTAATCAGTATCCTCTTCCTGCCTTATCTCCATAACCCTTGATTCCACTATCTTTGAAAGCTCTATCCAACTCTTTCTTAAATGAATCCAGAGAGTGGGCCTCCACTGCCCTCTGGGGCAGAGCATTCCACACAGCCACCACTCTCTGGGTGAAGATGTTTCTCCTCATCTCTGTCCTAAATGGTCTACCCCGTATTTTTAAGCTGTGTCCTCTGGTTCGGCACTCACCCATCAGCGGAAACATGTTTCCTGCTGCCAGAGTGTCCAATCCTTTAATAATCTTATATGTCTCAATCAGATCCCCTCACAGTCTTCTAAACTCAAGGGTATACAAGCCCAGTCACTCCAGTCTTTCAGTGTAAGGTAATCCCGCCATTCCAGGAATTGACCTCGTGAACCGACACTGCACTCCCTCAATAGCCAGAATGTCTTTCCTCAAATTTGGAGACCAGAACAGCACACAGTACTGCCCCTTTACATAAATTGATTCCATTTAGGTAGTAGTCTGCCTTCCTGTTCTTGCTACCAAAGTGGATAACCATACATTTATCCATATTAAACTGCATCTGCCATGCATCTGCCCACTCACCTGACTTGTCCAGGTCACCCTGTAATCTCTTAACATCCTCATCACTTTTCACCCTGCCACTCAGCTTTGTATCATCAGCAAATTTGCTAATGTTATTGCTGATACCATCTTCTATATCATTAACATATATTGTAAAAAGCTGCGGTCCCAGCACGGATCCCTGCGGTACCCCACTGGTCACTGCCTGCCATTCCGAAATGGAGCCGTTTATCACTACCCTTTGTTTCCTATCAGCCAACCAATTTTCAATCCAATCTAGTACTTTGCCCCCAATACCATGCGCCCTAATTTTATTCACTAACCTCCTGTGTGGGTCTTTATCAAAAGCTTTCTGAAAGTCCAGGTACACTACATCCACTGGATCTCCCTCGTCCATCTTCAGAGTAGGAAATGCTTGGAGTGATATGGGCCAGAAGCAGGTGGGTGGGACTAACTTAGTTTGGGATTATGTTCAGTATGGACTGGTTGGAACAAAGGGTCTGTTTCTGTGCTGCATGACTCTATGGCACCAAATTTGGAGGTGTAGTGGATAGCGAAGGAAGTCACCTTGATTATAGCGTGATCTTGATCAGATGGGCCAATGGGATACAGAGTGGCTGACTGAGTTTAATTTAGATAAATGTGAGCTGCTCCATTTTGGAAAGGCAAATCAGGGAAGGACTTATACACTTAATGGTAAGGTCCTGGGGAGAACTGGTGAACAATCAGACATTGGGAGTGCAGGTTCATAGTTCTTTGAAAGTGGAATTGCATGTAAACAGGATAGTGAAGAAGGCTAAAGTGATGACTGCAGATTCTGGAGATTAGAGTCAAGAGTGTGATGCTGCTAAAGCACAACACATCAGGCAGCATCTGAGGAGCTGGAAAATCAACGTTTTGGGCAAAGGTCCTTCATCAGTGAAGATAGCGTTTGGTGTGCTTGGTGCATTGAGTTGGTGCATTGAGTATAGGAATGGGAGGTCATTTTGTGGCTGTATAGGACATTGGTTTGTGCCACTATTGGAATACTGCATGCAATTCTGGTCTCCCTGCTATAGGAAAGATGTTGTGAAACTAGAAAGGGTTCAGAAAGGATTTACAAGGATGTTGCCAGGGTTGGAGGGTTTGAGCTTTAGGGAGAGGCTGAATAGACTGGGGCTATTTTTCCTGGAATGTAGGGGACTAAGGGGTGACATTATAGAGGTTTATAAAATCATGAGGGGCATGGATAGGGTAAGTAGACAAGGTATTTTCCTTGGGGTGGAGAGTCCAAAATGAGAGGTCATAGGTTTAAGGTGGGAGGGAAAAAATTTAAAAAGGACCAAAGGGGTTAATTTTTCATGCAAAGGGTGATGCATGTATGGAATGAACTGCCAGAGGAAATGGTGGAGGTGGGTATAATTATAACATTTAAAAGGCATTTGGATGGATATATGAACAGGAAGGGTTGAGAGGGATATGGGCCAAATGCTGGCAAATGCAACTAAATTTATTTAGGATATCTATTCAGCATGGATGAGTTGAACCAAAGGGTCTGTTTACATGCTGTTTATCTCTATGACTCAATAAAAGTCTGCTCAGGACAAGCTGAGATGAATAAGCTGCCCAGCTGATATCTCCAATTTCTGAAAAGGAAACCCGCTCCACCAATTCAGAGTGAAACTTAATTGCTCTTTTGAAAGAGTGATTGAAATACCATCTCAAGATTGTACTTCCTGAGAAAGCTGTGTCTGCAAGTGAGACTTGCAAGAATTTAGTGATTTGACCAGACATACAAGAACATCAAAGCAACAGACATCAGAACATTCTACATTTTACCTCTTTGCCTTCCAGAATGTTTTTTCAGCCAAAATATATTTTTTTCAAAAGCCAATCACTGCAGGTATGTCTATTTTTTCTTCTCGTTTCCTAAAGAATATGTGTGTGATCTGTGTGTTTTGGGAACATTTAGAAGAATATTTCTATATTATTAACTGTACACGTCAACCAATTATTGAACCTTTATTGAACAAGTTTTGTTTTGATAACAGATTTTATCAGCAAGTGTGTGGAGAACAGACACCCGGCGACTAAGGCAAGGACTGAATGACATTACAGGTTCTAAAAAGAGACAGTGCAAGATCGCAAACGATGACACATCCCTCCCTGATCGTCTCAACGCCTTCTATGCCCGCTTTGAGTGGAATTTTGGCAAAGGGATAACACCTATTCCAACAAGTCCTGACGAACCTATCCCAACAGTCAATGCATCAGAAGTTAGATCAATTTTCCTTCGTGTGAATCCAAGAAAAGCGATGTGACCAGACGGAGTACCACACTGTGCACTCAGGGCATGCGCAGATCAACTGCCAGAGGTCTTCTCAGACATCTTCAACCTTTCCTTGCAGCAGGTCACTGTCCCTGCCTGTTTCAAGAGGGCCAACATCATCCCTGTGCCTAAGAAGGCTCATGCAGCATGTCTCAATGATTACCATCCTTGCCATATTCGCCGGGTGTCTGTCTGGGTCTCTAGTTTGGATTGGTATTGGACCTTAGCTGTCTTAATGGCTTTGCGAAGGTCATACTTGGATTCCTATATTTGAGTTGGTCTCCTGATCTGAAGGAGAAAGTGAGGACTGCAGATGCTGGAGACCAGAGTTGAAAAATGTGGTGCTGGAAAAACACAGCAGGCCAGGCAGAAACGTCTATTCTCCTGCTCCTCGGATGCTGCCTGGCCTGCTGTGTTTTTCCAGCACCACATTTTTCAACTCCTGATCTGAAGGCTTAACGCCTGGTTTTTGCAGGTTCTGTATGTCCTAATTCTGTATGTCCTGTTAGGGAACACCTGGATTGACTTCCTCAGTGTGCAGTTGCTGATAAAGTCTGTAAAAGTGGTGCATGTCCAAGGTAACTGTGGACTGTTTGAACATGGCGCAATCAGCCGATTCCAGACAGCACCGGAGTTGATCCTCTGCCTCCTCCAACCAGCACTGGACCTGTATCCGTAAGACGGTCTCCTGCTTGAGTTTTTGCCTGTAAGCTGGGAGAAGAAACATGGTATTGTAGTCGAAGTTCCCGAAACGAGGGCGGGGGATGGCGCGGTAGGCATTTTTCACAGTGGTGTAGCAGTGGTTTAAAATGTTATTGTCTCTTGGGGGGCAAGTAATGTTCTAGTGGTATTTGGGCAACACCCTTAGATTGGCTTGTTTGAAGTTGCCAGTTACAATTAACAGGGCCTTGGGGTGTTCTGTCTCCAGGGTGTTAGTGGTGGCGTAAAGCACATCCAGAGCTTCCTCAAGCCTTGCTTGTGGTGGTATGTACACAGCAGTTAGTATAGCAGCTGTAAATTCCCATGGTAGATAGAAAGGTTTACAAGTTGCCATTTAAGGTGCCATCTTAATACAAGATACCGAGGTACAGATTCGTAAGTACAGATTCTTGAGAATAAATTAGAAAAATACAATATCATAGGGATAATATAGAAAATTAAAGGAAAAAAGTTTCTGAATTACTTCCACCCCAATCTGTGCTGCCATCTAGCCTCCAGACTAGCAAAGTAATAAACAGGAAATGACATATATAGTTCACCTTCTGAACAAGGGGTCTACGAACAAAAATACATTACTTTTCCAAGGTCCTATAGCCAAAGTCCTTGATCCAGGCACTGCCTCTGCCGCAAAGGAGAAAGTGAGGATTGCAGCTGCTGGAGATCAGAGCTGAAAAATGTGTTGCTGGAAAAGCGCAGCAGGTCAGGCAGCATCAAAGGAGCAGGAGAATCGACGTTTCGGGCATAACCCTTCTTCAGGAATGAGCAAGGTGTGCCAACCAGGCTAAGATAAAAGGTAGGGAGGAGGGACTTGGGGGAGGGGTGTTGGGAATGCGATAGGTGAAAGGAGATTAAGGTGAGGGTGATAGGCCGGAGAGGGGTTGGGGGCGGGGAGAGGTCAGGAAGAAGATTGCAGGTCAAGAAGGCGGTGCTGAGTCCGAGGGTTGGGACTGAGAAAAGGTGGGGTGAGGGGAAATGAGGAAGCTGGAGAAATCTGTATTCATCCCTTGTGGTTGGAGGGTTCCTAGGTGGAAGATGAGGTGCTTTTCCTCCAGGTGTCGTGTTGCCATGGTCTGGCGATGGAGGAGACCAAGGACCTGCTTGTCCTTGGCGGAGTGGGAGGGGGAGTTAAAGTGTTCAGTCACGGGGCAGTTGGGTTGGTTGGTGCGGGTGTCCCAGAGGTGTTCGCATTCCCAACGCCCCTCCCCCAAGAGCCTCCTTCCTACCTTTTATCTTAGCCTGCTTGGCACACCCTCCTCAATCCTGAAGAAGGGCTTATGCCCGAAACGTCGATTCTCCTGCTCCTTTGATGCGGCCTGACCTGCTGCGCTTTTCCAGCAACACATTTTTCAGCACTGCCTCTGCTGCAGCCAAAGACCTCCAAGTCCCCAGGTCCATGCTGTGTGCTTACCACAGCCAGGAGTCCTCTTCTGGGCACTGTAGCCAACAGCCCGCTGGGTTCCTGAGTTCCAGACTCAGAGCCTTGTGCTGCAGCCGATGACCCACTGAATCCAGAATCTGAGCCTATTGCTGCAGCTGATGATCCACTGAGTCCAGACTCTGAGCCTACCACAGTCAGTAATCTTCACTCTGAGGACCACTGCAGTCAGCTGATTCTGCTCTGACTTCCCCACGATGTCACAAACTGAAAAAAAAGAAAAAAGAAGAAAAAAAACAAGTAAAAGCAGACAGAGCAGGTGAGCTCCAGGCTCCTGAGCTTAGGAGCCAGGTCACCATTTTGAAGAGACGGCTGTGAGAAGACCTGATTGAAACTTTCAAAATTAGAGTAGAGTAAATACAGAGAAAATACTCCCAATTGTTAAAGAGTTTAGAATGAGAGGGCACAGGTTTAAAATAATTAGTAAAAATAAGCAAACATGATAAACGGAAAACTATTTTCATGTGTGATTGAGATCTAGAATGCATTGTGTGAGCATAGTGGTGGCAAGATCAATTGCAACATTGAAAAATGAATTAGATAATTGTTGAAAAGAACAAAGTACAGAGAGAAGGACCCACAAGAATGGTGCTAATTGAGATAATTATTTGGGGAGCTGACACAGGCATGACAGTCTGATTCTGTGAACCCTTCAAGATACATGCACTTCACTGGTTCTGGCATATTGGTCATCCCCGTATGTATTCACCATTATGTAGACCCAAAACTCCAGAATTACTTCCCTCTCTGCCTCTCCATGTTGTTTGCTCCTTTAAGATACTCTTTGACCATTGTTCTTTGACTATGTGGTCAAGTATCTCCTTATGCGGCCTTTATAATGCTCCAGTGCTGAATCTTGGTATATATTTTACTGTGTACATTATAGTTATTGTCTAAAAGATGAAAAGGATAAAATCCTTTATAAACATCAGGAATTGAACATTAAAATCAGAATGTTCTGCTTCTGTTATACCAGAGTTTTGGTGAGACCTTGGTCTCCTTACTTAACGAAGGATTAAATATTTTGGGAGTCAGTTTAAAGGAGCTGTACATATTGATTCCTGGAATGAGCAGGTTTTCTCATGTGAAATGGTTGTATTGACTTGGCTTGTTTCTTGACAGTTTGGGCATGATTTGTTTTAAGATCCTGAATGATCTAAAATGGATTTGAAAATGATGGTTTCCCTTGTGGCTGATTCCAAAACAAAGGATTATCCTCTTGGGACAGTGATGAGGAGAAATGTTTTGAGGATTGTGTAACTTTGTCTCAGGTGGTAGTGGCAGGATCTTTGAATATTTTTAAGACAGCAGTCAGTAGATTCTTGTTAGGCAGAAGATGTGGAGATTTTTGGGGGTAGGTGGAAATATGGAATTTAAAACACGATAAGATCAACCATATATATACTGAATGCTGGAGCAAGCCCGAGGGGCCAAATGGCCCATTCTGCTCCTATCTCGCACATTCATATGCAACTCTCTCCGATACCTGCAGTTTCTTGGGACATCAAAGGACATAAATATATTTCTGGGTTGAATAATTTAGACCAATTAAAGATTTAAGTGTTTTTTCGAGTTTCTCTTGAGATCGCAGAGAGAGCCAGTTGTGACGACACGTCCTCCAGCACTTGCCGTCACTGTTTATTCCAGACTGGTGGCACTGGGGAACAATGGCACTGTCACCTTCACGTTTTTTTTTGTGTAGATATAGCAGGCTGAGCTTTCATCGGAAAAAGGCCAACTTTGACCCGGCATCAGAGTACTGGAGCACACTGCAGCATCCAGCCAGGGTTCAACATCCTTTAACATGAGCACTCAAAGAACACAGAGGGAATCCTCGGCACGGTCCGCAGTACGTCACTCGTTTCCCAGAAACGTCTCGTGCGCAGCCTGTCACGTGCCCCATGAAACAAAGCTATCCCAATGACGTCGTTACGATGACATCACTGGGAGGCCAGCGGTCGGTCGCGGGCTGCTGTGAATGTTCACGACGGGCCGCACAATGTGGAGGCAGGATGTAAATCAGAGCGACGATGTGTTCGACGAGGAGGCGGATGAATTGCGGCCGTCCCGGAACGAGTGGAATATCTGTATGGGGCAACGGCTCAAGGTACACCGGGGCTCAGCGCCAAGTGTGTAGAACTTGCCAGTAGTAAGTGGGGTTTGGGCCTCGACATCGTACTTTCACACTGTGAAGGAGGCCGGGACTGGACGCGTGCATCCCATATCGGTTTGTGCACGCGCGGTCCCAGAATACGCGTGCTGGTGATCGCGCGCGCACTTAGCTCGGCTGTAGCTGGTCGCGAGCTGCTGCGAGTTATACAGTACATCATGGAAACAGACCCGCCGGTCCAACTATTCTATTCCGACCAGATATTCCAAATTAATTTGATCATATCGTCAGCATTTGGTCTCTATCTGTCTAATCCCCTCCTATTCATATTCGCAGGGGAAAGTGAGTACTGCAGATGCTGGACATCAGAGTCCAGAGTGTGCTGCTGGAAAAGCACAGCAGGTCAGGCAGCATCCGCGGAGCAGGAGAGTCGACGTTTCGGGCTATTGAGAAATGAGGGCTTATGCCTGAAACGTCGATTCTCCTACTCCTCGGGTGCTGCCTGACCTGCTGTGCTTTATTCATATACCCTCCAGATGCCTTTTAAATGTCATAATTGTACCTGCCTCCTCCACCTCTGGCAGGTTTTTGCATACATGCACCACCTTCTGTGTGAAAAAGTTGCCCCTTTGGTCCCTTTTAAATCTTTGCCCCCTCACCTTAAAGTTATGCCCTCGAGTTCTGGACTCCCCTACCTTGAGGAAAAGACCTTGGCTAATCACCAAATCTATGCCCCTCGTGATTTTATAAACTTTTTATAAGGTAACCCCTCAATTTCCAACATTCTATGCCCAATGTAGATGTTTAAAATGTTGGAAAATTATTAAATTATTAACTCAATTCCAGCAGATAGATAAATATTTGCCCAGAATTTCAGTTTTAAATACTTGGTCTAACTTTTAAGTAATTATTTAACAAACTTCATATTTACCTTTCACACCTCAAGTCTACTTAAATCCCCAGATCCTGACCTGACATCTCACCAGAAACCAACACACTGAATGCATCATGACAGCATTGAAACAATGTTGGCTGCTCAAATGAGACTTTGACTTTATCTACCCTTTCAAGTAGACTTAAAATATCCTTGTGGCATTATTTGAACAAGCCCAGGAATGTTCTGGCCAATGTTTATCCTTCAGTAAACACTTCCAAATACCATTTGAGTCATTCGACTTATTAGGTGCCTCGAGGGTGTGCGAGATCTTCAGTAAGATTATGTTTTTTTTTCTAGTTATTACTGTAATTGAAGATATCCAGACTTGCTTCATTCTGTAAATGTGTCCTTTTTTTCCCATGTTACTTTACTGTTTCCCCTTTCCCCTCCTTATTTCACTTCGTTCTGACTTTCCCAACAAGATAAACCTTTCAAATTACTTATAACTGCACTTTCAAATTCTCAATTGTCCAGCCTTTGGCATTTGATTCATCATGAAAGTTTGACAGCTCACTAGCCTGCCCATCCAGAGTCACCTCTCCCATTTGCCCCTCTTCCTGCTAAAATGATCAATTATTTCTCCCACTGATAAGTTCTCATCTTTGCTTCTTTCACTCTGTGGACTTGAACATTTTACCAGTTTGGACATTCATCATTAGGATCATTATGAAACACAAAAGATAATCCAGCCCTCCCCGCCGCGTCTCAATTCTTTTCTCCATTTTAAACTATCGTCATAAACCATGAGCCCTGCCTCCTCCACCCTCTCCTTCAAGTGCAAGACGCTCACTGGTAAAATTAACACCAACTGTTCAGTTGCATTCTGTTTCTTTCCCTGTCCCCGACCACCAAAACATGCTTTCTCTAAAGTTCCCTATTCTAGCTCTAAACTTGTATCTTTATTTCATTTCTTTCTGCCCTCCTATTCTGTGGCCCATCTCCTGCTCTCTGAATCTTGTTCTGACCAAGTGAGGAGACAGTGGTTGAGCAGTCGTATCACTGGATTAGATCACTAGATGCCAAGGCTAATGCGTAGTGGACACCTGTTCAAATCCTACCTTGACGGCTGATGGAATTTAAACTCAATTAATAAATCTAGAATTGAAAGTCACTCTTGTTAACAGTGACTGTGAAACTGTAACTGGTTATTGTAAAAACACATCTGGTTCACTAGTGACCTTTTAGGAAAGGAAATATGGCATCCTTACCTGGTCTGGCATATGTTATTCCTGATCCACAGCAATGTACCATATACGCTTTCTTACGATTACATGGATACTATTTTTGAGGGGCTAAAATTCATGCCTGTCAAAATTCATACTGTATCATTAGCAGAACCCAATTGATTTCTAAACAAATACAGCAGACAAAAAAAAACAAATTGTGGTACTTCTGAAAATTCAGAGCGGAATACAACAGCCAATGGACTGGCAGACTGGAAAGCTGGAGCAGGATGTGACAGCCAGCACACTGACTCATAAACATTGACCTTTACGTCAAATATATGGAAAAATCCAGATTATTTGGTCAAAAATAGGTCGATTTTACATGAGATTGACTATTACTCAAATGTCTACAATAGTTGGCTTCTAATTCCTCTCTGAAATGGCTGAGCACGCTGCAAGTGGGTGGACTACAAGTTTTAGCAATCTGTGATGCCCACATCCCATAAAAGAAAAGAAAACCGCTAACGACCAACTTCCATTTCTAGCTCCTGTGTTAGCTAATGTTGTTAGCTGTTCCGTCTCCTCTTCAAATCTGCTGTCATCAACCCCTTCTCAAAATAAACTCTTGCTCCATTCTGTTCCCTTAAGCTGTTGCCCAATCGCAAACATTTTGTTGAGTTTCAAAGTCCTTAAACATTATCTCAAAGCCCATGTCAATCTTTTCCAAGTCTCCAATTTTTAACCTGTACAGACTATTTCCCATCCCAGAACAATGTAATGGCCATCAGTGTCACAACTGACACAGTGTGTTATAATGACCATGGTAAGCCTCAGGCCAAAAATGCATAAAAGGATATCTGCAGCTTTCGACAGTGTTTACCACATCATATTGATTGCTTGTAGATCTGCCCTTGCCTGGTTCCATTGTTATTTATTCAATCATAGCCAGAGAATTAATTACTTCTGTTCTCCTCATGTTTACCTCCTGAAGTTCCATCATTAAACCATTCATAAATCTCATGTACATGCTGCCTGTTATCGGCATCACCTGAAAATTGTTCATATTCCATACATAAGTTGAGAATACCCAGCTTTGCTTCACTATAACCCACACAATTCCTTTACTCTTTCAGATTTACCTTATTAGATAAAACAGAAATTTCCTCCAGTTACATTGATCATAGAATTTAGGACTGTTCTTGGAAAAGAGATAGTTGAGAGGAGAATTGTTTGAGGTGTTCAAAATCATGAAAGATCTGGCAGAGTAGATCAAAATAAACTACATTAGTGGAAAAATCACAGATCAGAAGACACATGTATAAGGTAACTGGCAAACAAGCAATTGTGACAGTGCATGGTTAGGATTTGGAATGTATTGCTTAAGAAAGTGATCAAGGCAGACTGAATACCACATCCCAAAGCAAACTGGATTGTCTTCTGAAAAATGTATAGAGCTGCAGCAAAAGAAAGGTGTGGCATGAGAGTTCTCTTTGCAGAGAGACAGCATGGATGTGATGGGCTGAATGGTGTCCTCTGCTGTAATGATTCCATGAACTAAGTGTTGATAGCATTAAAACTGTTGTCTTTGGTGTTTACCACAAAATCTGTTCCCTCTCCCTGATCACCTTCTGAGGCTAACTAGATTGTTTACAACCTTGGCATCCTATTAAATCTTGAGGTGAGCTTCTAATTACATCCACTGCTGTAATATTCTATCTCTGCCCTGCCTTCGTTCTTTTTCTGAAACCATTATCCACGGCTTTTTTGTCTTTAGACTTGAGAATTCCGATGTCCTGGTCTGGCCTCCATCTTCCACCCTCCGGAAACCTGTACTTATTCAAATTTCTGTCTACATTGCAACACATGTTTATTTCTGTTTATCTTTATTCCCTGTACATACTGATTGTCATCTTCTAGATCAGCAAACCTCAAGTTTAATATTCTGATGCTTGTTCCCAACTTCTTCCATACCTTTTCCTCTATCTAGCTTTGTAAAGTCTTCTAAGGATATATAGTAAACTATTTAGGATTGGGATGATGAGAAATTTCTTCACCCAGAGAATGGTGAGCCTGTGGAATTTACTATCAAGAAAGCAGCCAAAGCGTTGTTTGTGTCAGATATGGCACTTAGGACATCAAAAGATATGCAGGAGAAAGAGGAATAGGCTTTTTGAGTTGATCATCGGCCACAATTATAATGAATAGCAGTGCAGGTTTTAAGAGTCAAAAGGCCTACTCCTATTACTTTCAATTTTTCTATACCTTCAACCCTATGAGATCTCTACACTATTCCCATTCTGTCTAGTTGTACATCCCCAATTTAACTGCTCTAACAATATGGAACCTCTCCTCTCGAATGCTTGGCCTAAAGCACCATACCTCTGTTTCTAATGTAGTTCTTAAAATCTATCCTTGATCAAGCTTTTGCACATTGTCTAAATGTCTCCTTAGATGGCTTTGTAACTCTTCTGTGTGACTTAAAATGTAAGTTGCCTTAGAATGCTTTACTAGCTTAAAGGCACTACATAAATTAATTTGTTATTGAGTAGGCCATCCAGCCTATGAAAACTAATAAAATTATCAGAGTTCTTGATGGGAAAGTTGTGTCCTCTGATTCACTCTTCAGGTAGCATACCCATTACATTTCTGCACTCTGCTATGAGCTGAGATGAACTTCATAGCTATTATTCATGCGTTAGATGTAACCTTTTGGGTATATGATGCATTGAATATCATGTTTCGTGTTATTAGTCAGCTGTTGTTACTGATTAGGTCACTAGTTTCCAAATATTATTTCTAGGAAGGCTATAGGGATGGGGTAAATGCTGGCCGAGAATCCACCTTACAGCATGGCTTCAATCAAGGTTACCAAGAGGGTGTGAAGAAGATGTTGGTTCTGAGCCAAATAAAAGGGCTTCTGAGGTGAGAATATAACAAAAGAAACTGCAGTACGTGCTCATTTGTAGTTTTTCCTAATTATTTACAACAGACACCATATTTTGTTTTGAAAAGCATGCACACACAATTTATAGCACAACTGGACTGTAGTCCACACATGCTGATTCTCACACAACCTCTTATTGGATTTATTAGTGACGATCTTATATTTATGATCCCTACTGTTGAATTCACCACAAATGGAAGTATCTTCCATTGGTCTATCCTAACAAATCCTTTCATAATTTTAAAGAATCATGGGAGTAGACTGATTGGAGTAGTAATTGGCTGGGTTGGTTTTGTTCTTTTTTTTGCGTCTCGGAAATACTTGGGCAATTTTCCACATTGTTGGATAGATTCCAGTGTTGTAACACTGCACAAGCTTGGCTAGGGGAGTGTCAAATTCTGGAGCAATACTTCAGTACTATTGCCAGAATGTTGTCAGGGGCTAAAGCCTTCGCAGTATCCAGTGCCTGTAACTGTTTCTTGATATAACATGGAATGAGTTGAATTGGCTGAAAACTGGCATGTGATGTTGGGGACTACTGGAGGGGGCTGAGATGGATCATTCACTCAACACTTTTGGTTGAAGATCGTGGTGAATATTTCAGTGTTTTGCACTGATGTATTGGGCTTTGCATCATTGAAGATGAGGATATTTGTGAAGCTGTCTCCTCCAGTGAGTTGTTTAATTGTCCACCTCCATTTATGACTGGATATGGCAGGACTGCAGAGCTTGGATCTAATTCTTTGTTTGTGGGATCACTTAGCTCTGTGTCTATCACTTGTTGCTTATGGTGTTTGGCACACACATAGACCTGTTTGGTAGGTTCACCAGGTTAACACCACATTTTTAGGTATGCCTAATGCTGCTCTTAGCATGCCCTCCTTCATTCTTCAATGAATCAGTATTGATACCCTGGCTTGATGGTAACTACTGAATGAGGGATATATGGGCCATGATATTGCAGATTCTGCTCAGTATAATTCTACTGCTGTTGATGGCCCATAGTCCAGTCTTGTGTTGCCAGATCTGATTGAAGTCTGTCCCATTTAGCACAGTGGTAGTGCCACACAACACAACGGAGGGTATTCTCAATGTGAAAGTGGGACTTTGTCTCCATAAGCACTGTGCAGTGGTCGCTCTTACCCAGTCTGTCATAAACCAATATATGTGCAGTATTTTCTCCCTCTAGTTCCCTTGCCACCAGTCTATCAGCTATGTCCCTTAGGGCCTGACCAGCTCAATCAGTAGTGCTGCTGCTGAGCCACTCTTGGCGGTAGACTTTGAAATCCCCAGAGTACATTTTGTATCCTTGCCACAGTCATTGCTTCCTCCAAGTTTTGTTCAAAATGGAGGAGTATTAATTTATCATGCAAGGGAGGATAGTACATGATAATCAGCGAGAGGGTTCCTTGCTTGTGTTTAACCTGAAGCCATGAGACATCTTAGTGTCCAGAGTCAATGTTGAGAACTCCCAAGGCAATTCCTTCCAGACAGTAGAGCATTGTGCTGCCACTTCTGCTGGGTCTGCTCCTCCAGAGATCCTCAGCTTCATAAATACCAGAATCATGGAAACAGACCCTTTCGTCCACCTGGTCCACACTGATCACGTTCCCAAACTGGTCCTATCAGTCTGCATTTGGCCAATATCCCTCCAAACCTTTGCTATTCACATACAGGTACTTATCCAAATGTCTTTTAAACATTGTAACTGTAACAGCATCCACCACTTCCTCTGGCAGTTCATTCTGCACACAAAACAAAAAAGTTGCCCCTTGTTGTCCTTTTTAAATCTTTCTCCTCTTATCTTAAAAAATGCCCACTACTTTTGAACTCCACCACCTTAGGGAAAAGACCTTTGCTATTCACCTTATCTGTGCCCCTCTTGATTTTATAAACCTTCTTAGGATTGCCCCTCAACCTCCTATGCTCCAGTAAACGTCCCAGCCAATCCAGCCTGTCCTTATAACTCAAACTGTCCATTCCTGGCAATAACCTGGTAATTATTTTTTATGAACCCTCTCTAGCTTAATAATATCCTTCCTATGACAGAGCAACTAGAACTGGACACAGTACTCCAGAAGAAGACTCACCAATGTCCTTTTGAACTTCAACATGATGTCCCAATTCCTACACTCAGGTCTGAGCAATGAAGGCAAGCGTGCTAAATGTCATCTTAACAATCCAATCTGCCTATGGTGCAAATTTTAAAGAATTATGAACCCAAGGTCCAATCATTAATTATATTAGTCCTGCCCTTTATTGTTTCACCAGTCTTCAACCAATCCTTTCAGTCCACATGATATCAAGACACTAAATACTGCCAAAGCTATAGGCCTAGGCAACATTCCACTGAAGACCTGTGTTCCAAGCTGTTCCAGTACAGTTACAACCCTGGCATCTATCTGACAATGTGGTAATTGCCCACTCAGGTCCTGTGCACAACAAGCAAGACAAATCCAACTTGCCCAATGACGACATTGTTATACTACTCTTATTATCAGCAAAGTGAATAAAGGGGTCATTGACGGTGCTGACAAGTAGCATTTGTAAAGGGAATAACCTGCTCTGTCACTCACTTTGATTTCTGCCAGGGCTGCTCAGCTCCTGACCTTATTACAGCTTCAGTCCCATAACAGTCAAAAGAGCTGATTTGAAAGTGACTGCCGTTGACATCGGAAGCAATATTTGACAGAGTATGGCATTAAGGAGCCCAAGTAAAACTAGAGACAGTTAGAATTGGTGAATGCTATCCAGGTTGGATCCATGCATAGCACAAAGAAAGGTCAATACTTTTCCTGCAAAAGGTTAGAAGTTGTGATGTTTTCTGATGACTGTCAATTAACGTTCATGCTAGAAAATGCCAGGCAATGACTGTATCCAACAAGAAAGAATCTAACGGTTTCCCCTAGATATTCAATGGCATTACCATTGCCGAATCCTGGACTATCCACAACATGGCAGTCTACCATTGATCACGAACTGAGCTGGATCAACCGTATAAATACTGTGACTACAAGAGCAGGTCAGAGTATAGGAATTCTTCTGTGTCCGCAACGTCTGCAAGGCACAAATCACAAGTGATGGCATATTTTCCATTAACTGGATGGGTGCAGGTTCTAATAATACTGGACAGATATACCTTCATGCTAGACCTGGAGTCTACCTGCTCCAGAGCAACTAGGGATGGGCAATAACTGTTAGATCATGAACAAATATAAATAAACTCGATGTTATCTAATATTTTGCCAAATGAACTTTAGATGACCTGAAAGGAGCAGAGATAATGAGCAACTTAATAATTCTGGCCTTGTTCAGAGCAGAGGTTTTCGGCAGGGGGAAATCATTGACAGCACCAAGAACTCCCCCCCCCCCCCCAAGTCTGACACTCAGCAGCTACCCAACTCGGGTGAAATGCACTATTGTTTATGCTTGGAAGGATGCTGCATCCACTACTTTGAGATAATAGATCTAGATATTGTTTGCAGTATGTCAGAGGAGAGAGTGGGACTACTATACTAGCTAGCTGCAGCTTGCAACTAAAATGTTACCTGTGTGGGTTTCATGTCTGTTGATCTAAAAGTCTGCCTCAAAATTTAAATTTGTGGATGTGCCTAATGCCAGATTTTTCATATGAAAATATTTTTGAGACTTATTTATAATTTGGCACCTGAAGCTTGCCTTGTTTTGCTTCATAATGCCTATTTTTAATGCCCTTATTATGAAATATCTTGATCAAAACTCAGTATATTTTCTGTATCTACAGTGCCTTGCTATCATGGTTTCAACTGAATGGAAGTGATCCTAATCTTCTAACCAAAGTAAACCAACTGCTTGGTGTTGCTACCCAGCAAGAGGAACTTATTTTTAGAAATCTGTGTGTATCACCCAAAGAAACCAGTGTTACTGATGTAATGGAATGCATTGAAGACATGAGTTTGGACACTCTGCCAGAGAAGCAACCAGATGTGAACAGCTATACTGATGCTGCAAGTGAAATCTGGGAGTCTGGCAATGAGACTGGAAATCCTGACTCTGGAATCAACAGTACTTTGTCACATCTGAGAAGCTGTAGGACTGCACCAGGAATTGAATCAGAAATGGTTAAGCAGCTTTGTCAAGACTGTGCCCTCTTGTTGAAAGACTGTGAGCTACCATCAGAAATAGCACTACATTTCCAGCTGCAGCCTTGACCCTTTTCAAAAAAGAATGTGTACTCAATATTTTCCACCAACATTTTGGGGCACATATAACATGGTTTGATATAATCTGGTCAATGTTTGCTATCTCTAGAGAAAATTTTAAATAAAACCTAATAAATTATACAAATGATTGTACCCAATATCTGGTTGCTACGTGCCTCGGATGAGAGGAGGATATTAGGTCCTGTCTTTCTGATCCCTTCTCTGTGTTACACACATCTCTTTCTAAAATTCTTAGCTGCTAAGCACTTCTTGCTTTAAAGTGATTTATGATCAGTTAAATACTTTCCAAATATACTATAACATAGGAACTGCAGTGATGAATTAACACACCTAAAGATCCCACAACAAATTGAAGAATAACTGTTGGTAGAAAAACCACAGACAACTCCCTACTTTTTAAACAGTACTGTCCTATCCTTTACATCTACCAGAGGTAAATGTGATTCACAGTTTAACATCACATCTGATAGATCTGACAGTGCAGCACTCACTCAGTACTACACTTAAATGTCAACCTATATAAAACATAGAAAAATACAGCGCAGTACAGGCCCTTTGGCCCTCGATGTTGCGCCGATCCAAACCCACCTAACCTACACGAGCCCACTATCCTCCATATGCCTATCCAATGCCCGTTTAAATGCCCATAAAGAGGGAGAGTCCACCACTGCTACTGGCAGGGCATTCCATGAACTCACAACTTGCTGAGTAAAGAATCTACCCCTAACATCTGTCCTATACCTACCACTCCTTAATTTAAAGCTATGTCCCCTCGTAATAGCTCCATATGTGGAAAAAGGTTCTCATGGTCAACCCTATCTAAACCCCTAATCATCTTGTATACCTCTATCAAGTCACCCCTAAACCTTCTTTTCTCCAATGAAAACGGCCCCAAGTTCCTCATACGATCTTCCTACCATACCAGGCAACATCCTGGTAAACCTCCTCTGCACCCGTTCCAGTGCCTCCACATCCTTCCGATAGTATGGCGACCAAAACTGCACAATACTCCAGATGCGGCCGCACCAGAGTCTTATACAACTGCAACATGACCTCAGGACTCCAGAACTCACTTCCTCTCCCAATAAAAGCCAGTACGCCCAAGATCCCTCTGCTCTTCCACACTACCAAGTATCCGACCATTAGCCAAGTACCCCATCTTTTTGTTACTCGTACCAAAGTGAATCACCTCACACTTACCCACATTGAACTCCATTTGCCACCTTTCTGCCCAGCTCTGCAGCTTATCTATATCCTGCTGTAACCTGACACATGCTTCCTCACTGTCAACAACTCCACCTACTTTCGTATCATCTGCAAACTTGCTCACCCAACCTTCTATCCCCTCCTCCAGGTCATTTATAAAAATGACAAACAGCAATGGTCCCAAAACAGATCCTTGCGGAACACCGCTAGTAACTGCACTCCAAGATGAACCTTTACCATCAACTACTACCCTCTTCCAGCCAGCCAATTCCTAATCCAAACCACCAACTCACCCTCAATGCCATACCTCCTTATTTTTTGCAGTAGCCTACCATGGGGAACCTTATCAAATGCCTTACTAAAATCCATATACACCACATCTACCACTTTACCCTCGTCCACCTCCTTAGTCACCTTCTCAAAGAATTCAATAAGGTTTGTGAGTATAAACTTGTCTCTATATTATAGTTTAAACTGCTTTGTACCTAAGCTTGCGTCTTGCCAAAAATTACTGATGAGGAACAATTTGAGTTGCAGAATATATAATTTTCAGCCAGAAATAGGGTTATTCAGTAAGTTTTCAATAGCAAGTTTGCATTTATCAATAATATGTGGTAACCTCTGTCAATTTTTTTTAAAAGTCATACCATAGTCAATGTCAATTTAAGCTGTGCTTAAAAGTTTTAGTTTCACCTATTTCTTATCCAGTTCCTTCATAATTGTATATGTTTCTATAAGATCCTCCTCATTCTTATAATTTCCAATAAGTATAGTCCCAGTCTACTCAATCTCAAGCCAACCCTCTCAGCTCCAGCATCAAACTAGTCAACCTCCTCTGTACCCCCTTCCAATATTAGTACCTCCTTTGTCAAGTTAGGAGACCCAAACTGTACACAGTACTCCACATGTGGCCTGACCAGCACCATATACAGCTGCAGCATAACCTCCCTGGTTCTAAACTCCGTCTCTTCAGCAGTGAAGGACAATATTCCATTTGCTGCCTTAATTACCTGTTGCACCTGCAAACCAATTTTTTGTGATTCACATATAAGGACACCCAAGTCCCTGCACAGCACCATGCTGCAATTTTGCACTATTTAAATAATAGTCCATTTTGCTGTTATTCCTACTGAAATGGATGACCTCACACTAACCAACATTGTACTCCATCTGTCAGACCCTTGTCCATTTACTTAACCTGTCTATATCCTTTTGCAGACTTTCAGTGTCCTCTGCACACTTTGCTCTATCACTCATCTTAGTGTCAGCTATGAACTTTGACACACTACGCTTGGTCCCCAACTCGAACTCATCTATGTAGATTGTAAACAAATGCAGTCCCAACACTGATCCTTGAGGCAACCACTAGCCACTGATCACTGACCAGGAAAACACCCATTTATTTCCACTCTTTGCTTTCTGTTCGTTAACCAATCTTCTACCAATGCTAATCATTACTTAGTACATTGATCTTATGCGGTAACCTTCTGTATCGCACCTTGTTTAATGCCTTCTGGAAATCCAGATACACCTCATCCATCGGTTCCCTGTTGTCCACCGCACTCGTAACGTCCTCAGAGTTCTAGTAAATTAATTAAACATGATCTGCCTTTCATGAACCCATGCTGTGTCTGCCTGATGGGATAATTTCTATCTAGATGTTTTGCTTTTTCTTCCTTGATTACAGATAATCATTTTCCCCAGTACAGAAATTAAGCTAACAGACCTACAGTTACCTGCTTTTTGTCTACCTCCTTTTTTCAACAGTGGCATCACATTTGCTGTTTTCCAATCTGCTGGAACCATGCTAGAGTCCAGCGAATTTTGGTAAATTACCACGAGTGCATTTGCTATTTCCCCTGTCATCTCTTTAGTACTCTGAGATGCATTCCATCAGGGACAGGAGACTTGTCCACCTTTAGCCCCATTAGGTTGCCCAAAACTATCTCTTTTGTGATAATGATTGTTTCTAGGTTCTCATCTGCCATAGTCTCCTTGTCATCAATTATTAGCATGTTATTTGTATTTTCCATTGTGAAGACGGACACAAAATACTGCTCAACACCTCAGCCATTTTCTCATTTCCCATGATTAAATCCCCTTTCTCATCCTCTAAAGGATCAATGTTTACCTCAGCCATTCTTTTTAATTTTATATATTTGTCCAAACTTTTGCTATTTGTTTTTAAATTCTGAGCTAGTTAACCCTCATAATCCATTTTGCCATTTTTTTTTTCATGGCTTTCTGTTGATGGTTAAAGATTTCCCAATCCTCTAGTTTCCCACTAATCTCTGCCACTTTGTATACATTAGCTTCTAATTTGATACCCTTATTCATTTCCTTAGTTATCCATGACTGATTATCCTTTTTCCTACAGTCCTTCCTTTTTACTGGTATATACTTATACTGAGCACTGAAAAGTTGCTTTGAAAGTCATTGAGGTTCCTTAACTGTCTCACCATATTGTCTTTGCTCCTAATCTACCTTAGCCAATCCTCCTCATTCCCTTGTAGTCTTTTTTAAACACAAAATGCAAATATTGGATTTGACCTTCTCTCCCTCCACGTGTATTTTAAGTTCAACCATACTGGAATCGATGCTTCTAAGAGGATCTTTAACTATGAGATCATAAGTTATTCCTGTCTCATTACACAGGACCAGATCCAGGATAGCTTTCTCCCTCGTGGGTTTCATTACACACTGTTTGAGGAAACTATTGCAGATACATTCCATAAACCCCTCCTAAAGGCTGCTTTGATTGACTTGATTTGACTAATCAATATGTAGAGTAAAATCCCCCATGATAATTGTTGCATCATTTTTATATGCATCAGTTATTTCTTTGTTGCGTGCCCCTACAGACTACACCAATCAGTGACCTTTCCCCTGTTTTGAATTTCCACCCATATTGATTCATCCATATTTTCACCTATATCACCTCTTGGATGTCACCTTTAAATATCAGTGTCATAGAGCTGTGAAAACATGGAAACAGATCCTTTGGTCCAACTCATCCATGCTGACCAGATATCCTAAATTAATCTAGTCCCATTGGCCAGCATTTGGTCATATCCCTCTAAACCCTTCCTTTTCATATACCCATTAAAATGCCTTCTTGTAATTGTCCCAGTCTCCACTTCCTCTGGCAGCTCATTCCAAACACGCACCACCCTTTGCATAAAAAAGTTGCCCCTTGGGTTCCTTTTATAACTTTCCCCTCTCACCTTAAATCTATGCCCTCTAGTTTTGGAGTCTGCTACCCTGGGGAATAGACCTTGGCTATTCACCCTATCCATGACTCTCATGATTTTATAAATCTCTTTAAGGTCACCCATCAGTCTCCAATACTCCAGGGAAAATAGCCCTAGCCTATCTAGCCTCTCCCTTTAGCTCAAATCCTTCAATTCTGGCAATATCCTTGTAAATCTTTTCTGAATCCTTTCAGGTTTCACAATATCCTTCCTATAGCAGGGAGACCAGAAGTGAACATAGTATTCCAAAAGTGTCTTAACCAATGTGCTGTATAGTCTCAATATGTCCTTCCAATTCCTTTAAGAGAAAGTGAGGACCGCAGATGCTGGAGATCAGAGTCGATAGTGTGATGCTGGAAAAGCAGAGCAGGTCAGGCAGCATCCGAGGAGAAGGAGAATCGATGTTTCGGGCATAAGCCCTTCATTCTACTCCTCAAATGCTGCCTGACCTGCTGTGCATTTCCTGCACCACACTCTTGACTTTGAATTCCTCTACTCAATGCACTGACCAATAATGGAAAGCATACTAAATGCCTTCTTCACTGTCCTATCTACCGATCTATCTAAGTCTCCACTTTCAAGGAACTATGAACCTGCACTCCGAGGTCTCTTTGTTCAGCCACACTCCCCTGTTCTTTACCATTAAGTGTAGAAGTCCTGCTCTGATTTGCCTTTCCAAAATGCAGTACCTCTCATTTATCTAAATTAAACTCCATCTGCCACACATTGGCCCATCTGATCAAGATCCTGTTGTACTCTGAGGTAACTTTTGCTGCCCAAGATATCACCAATTTTGGTGTCATCTGCAAACTTACTAACCATACCTGCTATACTCACATCCACATCATTTACATAAATGACGAAAATGAGTGGACCCAGCACTTATCCTTGTGGCACTCCACTGGACATAGACCTCCAATCTGAAAAGCAACCCTTTACCACCAGCTTTCAGTCTTCTAATTTCGAGCCAGTTCTGTATCCAAATGGCTAGTTCTCCCTGCATTCCATGTGATCTAACTTTGCTAACCAGTCAACCATGTAGAACCTTGTCAAAAGTCTACTGAAGTCCATATAGATCACGTCCACCGCTCTTCCCTCATCAATCCTAATGATTACTTCTTCAAAAAGCTCAATTGAGTTAGTGAGACATGATTTCCCACACACAAAGCCATGCTGACCTTCCCTAATCAGTCCTTGCCTATCCAAATACCTGTAAATCCTATCCCTCAGGATTGCCTCCAACAACTTGCCCACCACCAATGACAGGCTCACTGGTCTGTAGTTCCCTGCCTTTTCCTTGCCGCCTTTCTTAAATAATGGCACCACATTGGCCTGCAGTTTCAATTGGACATGTATCCTAGGATATTTAGTTCCCAGACCTGATCCCCTTGCAGCTGTGTCTCTGTGATACTGACGCGTTATACCTGCTAATTTCAATCCATGCTAAAAGATCATTTACCTTATCTCAGTTCTGCATTTATTGCTTCCTTTTTTTAGAGTTATCCCCTTATCTGTTGTGTGTGAAATGAGATTCCTCAGCCTTTCGGTATTCTCTGTCTTATTACTTTTTTCTGGAAACTTCAATAACTTCTGCTGAGCCCTTCCCTTCCCCTTAAACATTTTTATAATTTTCAATGCAACTGATCCTACCCTCCCCACAATTTAGTTTAAAGACCTATCCACAGCCTTAGTTCTGTGATTCATCAGGATTCTGTGGAGCCTATCCCATCAGAACAGCTCTACCCTTCCTCACTACTTTCCCAGCACCAATGTCCCATGAATTTGAACCTGTTTCTCCCACACCAATCTTTGAGGCATGCTTTCACCGCTTTAATCGTGTTGACCCTGTGCCAATTAAGGTTGAAATCTTTGAGGAGAAAGTGAGGTCTGCAGATGCTGGAGATCAGAGCTGAAAATGTGTTGCTGGAAAAGCGCAGCAGGTCAGGCAGCATCCAGGGAACAGTAGAATCGACGTTTCGGGCATAAGCCCTTCTTCAGGGCTTATGCCCGAAACGTCGATTCTCCTGTTCCCTGGATGCTGCCTGACCTGCTGCGCTTTTCCAGCAACACATTTTCAACCCTGTGCCAATTAACTCTTGGCTCAGCGAGTAGTCTGCAGATTATTCTTTTTGGTTCTGTTTTGTAAATTAGCGCCTCACTGCTCATATTCCCCATGGCCTTTAATCCCTTCAGCCTTAAGAATTATATGTAACTACATGAAAACATTCAATATGTTTCCCTCAATCACTTTCTGTAGTAGAGAACTCCACAGGCTCACTACTCTCTTGTGAAGACATTTCTCATCTCCTTAGCCATATCCTTAGACTGTGACCCCTGGTTCTGAAAAATCATTTGGAACATCCTTCCTGCATTTATCTTATCTCGTGCTGTTAGAATATTATAGGCTTCTATGTAACATGCCACTCCATCCTTTTAAACTCCAGTGAATATAGTCCTAAGCAATCCCATCTTTCCTAAACAGATGCAAAAGAAAATTAAAGACTAAGCCAAAGCACATAAATAGAAAGGTAGCCATAAAAAGGGGCTGCACTTAAATGTTGGCTTGTTCTTTTTCTCCTTCAAATCTGCTTTAATTTTGGTCCATATTGAATCCTCACTGTGCAGCGTACCCAACCATTTATAGCTACTGGCAAATCTGCAGTGTTTCTGCTGCCAGCAGTGAGAAGGAAACACCTGAAGAAGCTGTTAACAAATACTTGTTAATAACTTAAATTACCTTTTAACGCGGCTGGATAGGTTGCCTTTTCTGCCTTGTTGTCATGTTGCAAAATCAACGGGCTGTTCAAACATTAGGAAACCTGAGAGGTTTGGGTTTCAGTGACCATTTGCCCCAATCCAGCAACTTCAATCCTGCTGTGTTTAGTTCTATTGGACTTAAGAGTTATAGGGTCCACATGAGTAAAATCTCTGGTTGTTAATGCCATATATTACAGCCAAAGCCATTGGAAACAAAAATATGTGGAATAAAATGCATAGAGGTTAGTTTTGAAATTAGACATTAAATTTGGAGTCAAAGAAAAAAACATGAAGTAATCCAGTTTATACATGGAATGTTTATAGAAAGAAATGAATTCTAACTAAGAGTAGTTTAAGTAGTGACAGCAAATAAAGCTTCCTGTTCCAATAACGGAACTGGTTTTAAGGATAATTTAGAGGCTTCCTGTAAAATCAAAGAGCTTTGCTTACCAGAGTTTTGTGTTCAGTTTCAAATTGCATTGTACTGGCATATTCAATGAATGGATTTTGATGGTTACTGTGTTGTTACACAGTTCCCTTTTGTTCCATTCAGTGAGAGATAAGAACAATGCTGAGCATACAGCTCATTTCCTCTCGAAGTTTTCAGCCAATTGTCATGACTATCCAGCCTCATGCAGATTACTCACATTAGCTGTAGAGGTTAAAGCAGAGCTTGCTCAAATTCCCATTAGTTTATTTTGCATTTTCAATGATATGTCTTGTACACTATACAAATGAAGATGGTTGTTATTGGAGAATCAATATCTCAGTTGCACAATATCATTGCAGGACTTCCATGGGGAATAAAATGTCTAGGTCTAAACATCTCCAGCTGCTTCATCATAAGGTCAGAAATGGCAATGTTTGGGCAATGTTCAATATCATTTATAACTCTTCAGACACTAAAGTAGTCCCTGTCCAAATGCAGCAAGACCCGAACAATATCTAGGTTTAGGTTGATAAGTGTCAAGCAATGGCCATCTCCAGGAAGACAAAATCTAACCATCACCCCAAAGATGTTCAATGGTATTACAGGAGTTGAATCTCCCACTATCAATATTCTGAGTGTTACCATTGCCCAGAAACTGAATGGGACAGCCATACAAATTCTGTGGATGAAACAGGTCAGAGGCTAGGAATCCTGCAGTGAGTAATCCTGTCCTAGATCTACAATGTACAAGTCAGGAGTGAGGTGGAATACTCTCCAGTCATTTGGATGGGTGCAGCTCAAACAATTCAGGAAGCTTGACACCATCCAGGGAAAACCAGTTTGATGATTAGCACTCGATAGTGCTAGTGAGGTGAGGAATTGGCAGATTAGACTGTTTAATTTGTGGCTGGGGAGGTGTTATAGGAGGGAGGGCTTTAGATTTCTGAATAACTGGGATAGTTTCTGGGGAAAGTGGGACCTGTTCAAAAGGGACGGTCTTCATCCAAACAGTGACAGGACCAATATTTTTGTGGGTGGTTTTGCTAGCACTGTTGAGTGAACTTTAAAGTAGTTTGGTAGGGGATGGGAACCTAAGGGGAGCTCTGAGTTAGCTAGAGTGGGTGAGGGCTTAAGAAAAAAAAGAACCAAGATAGTAAATAAAAAGCAGCTGAGCAGTGTAGCACTAATATGAATGTAAACCACGTAGTGACAGAAAAGTGAGAATGTTTAAAAACAAAAGTTCTTCTGGCAGAGGTGTTAGGATTCAAAAAGAAGGTATACAACCTAGCATAAGGGAACTTTACCTGAATGTTTGCAGCATTCAAAACAAGGTAAATGAGTTGTTGGCACAAATCGCTGTGAATGGGTATGATTTAGTAACCATTACAAGAGACATGGTTGCAGGGTGATCATGACTAGGAATTAAATATCAAGGGGTATCAGACTATTCAGAAGGACAGATAGGCAGGAAAGAGTGGTGGTGTAGTACTCAAAGGAAGAAATCCTGAGGAACAGGATGTGTGAGTGTTTGGAAAAGCAAGGACTGGTTAGAGATACTCAACATGGCTTTATGCATGGGAAATCGTGTCTCATGAACCTGGGCTTTTTTGAAGAAATAACAAAGAGGATTGATGAAGGCAGAATGGTGGATCTGATCTATGTAGACTTCAGTAAGGCATTCAACAAGGTCCTGCACGGTAGACTGTTTAGCAAGGTCAGATGACATGGAATACAGGGAGATCTAGCCATTTGTATACAGAACTGGCTTGAAATTAGAAGACTGAAAGCTCGTAGTAGAGGGTTGCTTTTCAGATTGGAGGTGTATGACCAGCGGAGTGCCACAAGGATCAGTGCTGGGTCCACTATTTTTTGTCATTTATACAAATGACTTGGATGTGAATATAGCAGGTATGGTTAGTAAGTTTGCAGATGACACCAAAATTGGTGATATCTTGAACAACAAAGGTCACGTCAGATTACAACAGGATCTTGATCAGATGGGCCAATGGGCCGAGATGTGGCAAAAGGAGTTTAATTTAGATAAATGAGACATATTGCATTTTGAAGAAGTAACCATTAGGATTGATGAGGGAAGAGCGGTGGACGTGATCTATATGGACTTCAGTAGACTTTTGACAAGGTTCTACATGGTTGACTGGTTAGCAAAGTTAGATCACATGGAATGCAGGGAGAACTAGCCATTTGGATACAGAACTGGCTCGAAATTAGAAGACTGAAAACTGGTGGTAAAGGGGTCCTTTCAGATTGGAGGTCTATGTCCAGTGGAGTGTCACAACGATCAGTGCTGGGTCCACTAATTTTCATCATTTATGTAAATGACGTGGATGTGATATCTTGGTGATATCTTGGATAGCAAAGGTTACCTCAGAGTACAACAGGATCTTGATCAGATGGGCCAATGGGCCGAGGTGTGGCAGATGGAGTTTAATTTAGATAAATGAGAGGTACTGCATTTTGGAAAGGCAAATCAGAGCAGGACTTCCACACTTAATGGTAAAGAACAGGGGAGTGTGGCTGAACAAAGAGACCTCGGAGTGCAGGTTCATAGTTCCTTGAAAGTGGAGTCTCAGGTAGATAGGACAGTGAAGAAGACATTTAGGGTGCTTTCCTTTATTGGTCAGAGTGTTGAGTAGGAGTTGGGAGGTCATGTTGCGGCTGTACAGGACATTAGTTAGGACACTTATAGAATTTTGTGTTCAGTGCTGGTCTCCTCTCTATAGGAGGATGTTGTGACACTTGAAAAGGTTCAGAAAAGATTTACAAGGATGTTGCCAGAGTTGGAGGATTCGAGCTATAGGGAGAGGCTGAAAGCATGGGACTGTTTTCCCTGGAGCGTTGGAAGCTGAGGGGGTGATCCTTATAGAGGTTTTTAAAATCATGAGGCGCATGGTTACAGTAAATAGATAAGGTCTTTTCCCTGGGCTGGGGGAGTTCAGAATGAGAGGCATTGGTTTAAGGTGAGAGGGGAAAGATCTCAAAGAGACCTAAGGGTCAGCTTTTTCATGCAAAGAGTGGTGCATGTATGGAATGAGTTGCCAGAGGAAGTGGTGGAGACTGGTATAATTACAACATTGAAAAGACATCTGGATGGGTATATGAACAGGAAGAGTTTAAAGGGATATGGCAAATTCTGACAAACCGGACTACATTCATTTCAGATATCTGGTCGGCATTGATGAGTTGAACTGTTTCTGTGCTGTACATCTCTATGACTGTATGTCAGGCAGATAAGCAGAGCGGGTGGAATTGCCTTGCTAGGAAGAAATGAAATGAAATGGATAGCAAAAGTAATACATAGTCAGAAGGTGTAGAATCTGTGTGGATATAGTAGAAGAATGCAAAGGAATAAAGACCCTGATGGGAATTGCGTAAAGACCTCCTAGTAGTAGTCGTGATGTGGGGCAGAAAATAAAACAGGAGATAGGAAAGCCTTGTAAGAAAGGCACTATTACAATAATCCTGGGGGACTTCAATATGCGGGTGCACTGGGGAATCAGGATGGTAGCGGATCCCACGAAAAGGAATTAATCGAATGTCTACGAGATAATTTTTTGGAGCAACGTGTGTCAGAGCTCACTAGGGAACAGACAATTCCAGATTTGGTGATGCACAATGAGGCAGACTTGATTAGGGAGCTTAAGCTGAAGCAACCCATAGGGAGCAATGACCATAATATGAGGAAGAGGGTGGAATCAGATGGAACAGTTGAGTAATGATAACTACAAAGATGAGGAAGAAGCTGGACAGAGTTGATTGCAAGGAGAACCTAGCAGGGAAGATGGTGGAGTTGCAATGGCAGATATTTAGAGTCACAGAAATGTACAGTACGGAAACAGACCGTTTGGTCCAACTCATCCATGCCGACCAGATATCCCAACCCAATCTAATCCCACCTGCCAGATGCCTTTAAAATGTTGCAATTACACTAGCCTCCATCACTTCCTCTGGCAGCTCATTCCATACATGTACCACCCTCTGCATGAAAACGTTGCCCCATAGGTCTCTTTTATATCTTTCCCCTCTCACCCTAATCCTATGCCCTTGAGTTCTGGACTCCCCCACCCCAGGGAAAAGACTTAGTCTATTTATCCTGTCCATGCCCTTCATGATTTTATAAATCTCGAGAAGGTCACCCCTCAGCCTCCGACCCCTAGTCTATTCAGCCTCTCCCTATAGCTCAAATCCTCTAACGCTGGCAACATCCTTGTAAATCTTTTCTGAACCCTTTCAAGTTTCAAAACATCCTTCCAACAGAAAGGAGATCAGAATTGGACACAATATTCTTGTGCGACGCACAGCAGAAGTTCATCCCAAGGAAGAAGTAACATACTAAGGGTCCGATGAGGGCTGACAATGAAAGTTAGGGAAAGCATAAAAGCAAAAGAAAAAGCATATAATGTGCTGAAGATTGGTGGGAAACCAGGGGATTGGAAAACCTTTTAAAAAAAGAGCTCTACTACAAAAGTAATAAGGACAGGACAGATGAAACATGAGTGTAAGGTAGTTAATAATATTAGAAAATACTGCAAGGACTTTTTTCCACATATCTATATAGGCTAAGACAGAAACAAGTGTGGACATTGGACTGCTGAAAAACATGACTGAAGAGATAGTAATTGGAAACAAAGAAAAAGGCAGCTGGATGGGTACATGAATAAAAAGGGTTTGGAGGAATATGGGCCGGGTGCTGGCAGTTGGGACTAGATTGGGTTGGGATATCTAGTCGGCATGGACGGGTTGGACTGAAGGGTCTGTTTCCGTGCTGAACATCTCTATGACTCTAAATGGCGGAGGAACTGAATAGTACTTTGCATCAGTATTCACAGTGGAAGAGACGAGTATCACAGAATTTCAAGATCATCAGGAGGTGTTGGGTAAGCTGAAAGATCTGAAGGTGGATAAATCACATGTTCCAAATGGACTATACCTCAGAGTTCTGAAGGAGATTGCTGTGAAGATTGTGGAGACATTGGTGGTGATCTTTCAGGAATCACAGGAGTCAGGGAAGGTCCCAGAGGATTGGAAAATGGTTAATGTAACACCCTGTTTACAAAAGGAGGCAGAGGTTAGGGTGGCACGGTGGCTCAGTGGTTAGCACTGCTGCCTCACAGCACCAGGGACCCAGGTTCAATTCCCACCTCGGGCAACTGTCTGTGTGGAGTTTGCACATTCTCCCTGTGTCTGTGCGGGTTTCCTCCGGGTACTCCGGTTTCCTCCCACAGTCCAAAGATGTGCAGGTTAGGTGAATTGGCCATGCTAAATTGCCCATAGTGTTAGGTGCAGGGGTAAATGTAGAGGAAGGGGTCTGGATGGGTTGCTCTTCGAAGGGTTGGTTTGGACTTGTTGTGCCGAAGGGCCTGTTTCCACATTGTAGGTAATCTAGTCTAAGCTAAAGACAGGAAATTATAGAAAATGAAAGAACTGCAGAAGACAGAAATTGCTGGAAAAGCTCAGCAGGTCCAGCAGCAAATGTGGAGAGGAATCAGAGTTAACGTTTTGGGTTAATGAACTGAGGAAGGGCCACTGGACTACAGAGAAATAGCAGATGGAATACAGTGTGGGAAAGTGTGAGGTTATGCACTTTGTTAGGAATATTTGAGGCACTATTTTCTAAATGGGGAAAGGCTTTGGAAATATGAAGCGTAAAGGGACTAGTCCTAGTTCTGGATTCTCTTAAGGTTAATAAGGCAGTTTGGAAGGCAAGTGCAATGTTTGCATTTATTTCAAGAGGGCTAGAATACAAGAGTAGAGATGTACTGCTGAGACTATATAAGGCTCTGGTCAGACAGCATTTGAAATACTGTGGGCTGTTTTAGCCCCATATCAAAGGAATGATGTGCCAGCAATGAAGGTGACCCAGAGGATGTTAACAAGAATAAGCCCAGGGGCGAAGGGCTTGTCATATGAGGAATAGTTGAGGACTCCAGGTCTGTACTCAATGGAGTTTAAAAAGATTAGAGGAATCTGACTGAAACTTAGAATATTGAGAGGCCTGCATTAAATGGATGTGGAGAAAATGACTCTGCTTGTAGGAGAGATTAGAACTCGAGGGCACAGCCTTAGAATGAAGGGACATCCTTTTAGAACTGAGATGGAGAGGACTTTCTTCAGCCAGAGGGTGATGAATCTTTGGAACTAATTGCCGTAGAAGGCTGTGGCGGGTGCATTTAAGACTGAAATAACTAGTGTTTCGATTAGTAAGGGGATCAAGCATTACGGGAGAAGGCAGGAGAATGGGATTGAGAAACAAAACAGCCATAATTGAATAGTAGAACAGATTTGATGTGCTGAATGCCCTATTTCTACACCCGTGTCTTATTTTATGGTGTTCTTGTAGCTGCCTATTCTGTGAAACTTCTGTACTTCCATCAAACGCTTTATCATCAGTAAAGCTAAATTATATAATTTCCTCCCCTTCCATTTAATGCCAGATTCTGTCATGAAATGCTTCATTTATAATCTGCATTGAAGAAACACCCGTCAGACTGATCTTCCAATTACACATTGTTCTGACTTTCTGTTACTATACGCTGGCTTGCTTTTTGTTTCACATACAGATTTCTTACAAACCGTCTATCTCTACAGTCTATTTAAGTATCATTCAGCCCTGTCAAGAGCCTAATTCAGTTAACCCAATTGAATACTTCTTCACAATATATAAAACTATCATATACTTCCTGTCCAAATTACTAAACTGCATCTCCTTAATAATATGCTGACTGCTTCTCTGTCCATTTCTTTCTGCCATTCTTTGCCTTTTTACCTTTGTGCGGACAATCAGTTATATCACATGAAAGTTTGAACATTGGAATGCTTTTGATTTCTTTTTTAGGTGATTATTTATGTCTACATGAAATCCTTCATTCTTTCTCCTCTTCAGTAATATCTTGTTTAGTAAATATAGTATTGATGTCACTTGTTTTCAATCAACTTAAAAAGGAATTCCATCATCTCCGAGTGCTTTTCAGTTTTTAACCTAATTTGTGGAGGCTTTGATTTCACTCTCGAGTATTTCTGGCCCAACAAAATCAGTGTTACTTTCCTCTAGCTCAATCTTGCGAGGTTTTTAATTTTTGCACATTTTTTTCATGTTTTCTTATTTCATTTTGCGTTGTTAATACCACTTTATCCTCGACTGTTGTTTTCAGTCATTTATACTGAGTGCCACTTATCTCCTTTGCTTTTGCTTGCATAAGATCCATTCTTTCCGATCAAGCCAATCCTCCGAGTATACCACATGACTTATTAATAATTGTTTTCAGATCTTTTCTGCTTCACTTCCTAATTCAATTTGTATTTCCGCTCATTAACTTCTGTATTAATATTCTTCCTTTTCAAGAGCGACCAGATAGTCCAGTAACAGCAGGCATTATTTTGGAATGAATGTAAACATTGATATAACCAAAGGCAGGGTACATCTTAATAGTAAACAGATTAGTGAGAGAGGCGATGGATGGAAGACCTTATGGTAGAATAGAATATCAACTTTGGACGGTTATAAATTGAAAATGAAAAGACTGGCGCGGCGCACACATGACGATGACCACCCCACCCCGGAACCAATCTGTTTTCATCAGCGTAAGTGAGGTGAATCTGATATAAAAGGAATGACGCTGCTTTCCGAAAAATACTGTACACTCCACAAAACGCACTACTTGACAACCTCCTTGTGTAAAACATACACGTGACGCCAGTTAGGTGTCAGCATGGTTCCGGAAGTGTTCATCCGTGGTGACGTTACACACGACACGCCAGTTCCGCTCACTGCACTAATCCCGCCCCGCCCTGCCCTTCTGACGAGCGTTGTTCCATCTTCCGCCATATTAACAGTGATCGGACGGGCGGGGCGGGGGTAGAGTCAGAGTGGCTGGTGAGCGATCTGCATTTAGTGGCAGTGGCTGATCTCTCATTTCTTCGGTGCCGTGACCGGTGAGCATTTCAATGTCCTGACGCCGTCTGAGGTCACGAAATGTCTCCGAGTTGACGGTTGGTCCCACTGCGCGCGATCCCTTCCTTCGGGTGGGGCGGGGACAGAAGAGAGACCCCCTCCCTCTTCAACCTGTCTTTCCTCCAATTTGGTTGGGATGAGATGGGTGATGTGTTTTTCTCTCCCTCTTGGAGGGGTATTATTGTATTGGCCCCCTCCTTTTCCCCCCCGTTGTTTTGGGGTGGAGGCGATGATGCGGTTTCCTTTCCCGTTTCGTCTTTGGGATATCGTATTGTGTGATTTCCCCCTTTCCCACTGGGGATGGGGTATTTCCATGCACTTCCAAGCCCCTATCCTGTGAAAGGGGTTTGCCCCTGCTTTAACTGGCTCTTGTAGGATTTTGAATTGGAAGTTTGTTGTTTGAATATGTACTATTTGGAATGGATGCTAGCAAGTAGGCTTAAGCATTTCTCAGCTGCAGATTTCCCATTGAAATTCCATTGTGTGGAATTCACATTTAACATTAATCTGTACTAATTTTCAGCATTCTTTGTGCAGTTCAAGGCAGTTTGGCCTGAAGTGCTATTGCCTACAAGGAGGTATTCTATTTAACCATCTGTGAGATGACATACATTTGAAGCAATGATAATATTTCAAGAGTACTCTATTGTAATAGTGTTAGGATGCCAGGGGGTCAAAAAAGTTTTTTGTTTTTAATCAATTTAGAGACCCATATGGCTGAAGTGATGTGCTCTTTAAAGAAAGTCTCTAGTTTGATTAGATTAGATTCTATAGTGTGGAAACCAGCCCTTCGGACCAACCAGTCCATACCTACCCTCTGAAGAGTAACCCACCCAGACCCATTTCCCCTCTAATGCACCTAACACTATGGGCACTTTAGCACGGCCAATTCACCTGACTTGCACATCTTTGGTCTGTGGGAGGAAACCGGAGAACCCGGAGGAAACCCGTGCAGACACTGGGAGAATGTGCAACTCCACACAGATAGTCGCCCGAGGCTGGAATTGAACCTGAGACCCTGGTGCTATGAGGCAGCAGTGCTAATCACTGAGCCACCTTTGCGTGTTTAAATCCAGTAGAATTAAACTAAGTCAATTGGATTGAATAATTGGCCAAGACACAAGTAGAACTGTGTTTGGTGTCTATGAATCTTTCCTGGCCACTAGAAGGCATAGGCTGTGGCTCTCTTCATAATATACTTCCATAGTCTTGCACTGACTGAACCTCATGTCCAAGTCCTGACTTCACAACACTTCTGACTGAGGGGAGATATATTAGCAATGATACCAATATTATATGGTTTGGCATTTTGCTTGGCACTTGCTTTCTTTTGACAAGCTGTGATTTAACTGAGCAGCTGCTTGTGATACACTCTTATCTGAATAACTCTGGGTGAGAATTTATTTCTCTATCCTCTGCACTAATTCTGATTTCTCCCTGAAAGGTATATAAAATGCAAGGTTGTGCAAATCCTGTTTGCTCCAGTTACCAAAATACAAAAAAGCTTTTAAAATTAAGTCATTAACTATATTTCATTGACTCTACCTGAAGAAACATTAACTTCCCTACCTCCTGATGCTGCCTGGTTTGCTGTGTTCTTCCAGTCTCCTCCTTGTCTACCTTGGATTCTAGCATCTACAGATTTTTTTTCTCTCAAACCTAGATTTCACCAGTGGCTTTCAGAATTTGACATACTTTGAAGAATGTCAAGGCCTTGTTTGGGAGATTTAACAGCATAGGTACAAGATGACTTTGGTCTGTTTTTTTTTAAAAAAGTAGCTAGTTCTCCTCCTTGGGTCTGGAACAGTTATGGACATGATTTCAAAGGTGTTCCCAACATAATGAGATTAATTTCTGGCAATCTATTGACAATCCCTGGTTGGTCTTGAGAAGGAGGGCTCATGTCCGAAACGTCGATTCTCCTGCTCCTTGGATGCTGCCTGACCTGCTGCGCTTTTCCAGCAACACATTTTCAGAAGGAGGTGGCGATCTGTCAAGTTGGGAAGCAGCTTCTGGTTTTTGACCCAATGATAGTGAAAAAACAGCAATGTAGTTTGAAATCAAATGCTGTTTTAATTTGGAGGATCATTTGCAGTTTGTATTGTCATGCATTTGCTGCCCTTCTCTTTGGTAGTTTTGGAAGGTGCTGTGAGAGTGGCCTTAATGAATTACTGCAATGTATTATGTAAATAGTGCACACTTACATCTGTAAGGGCATAAGATGACTTGTAATATCCTGGTCTTTCTGTAAGTGGAAATTTCATTATCAGATGCCTTGTTATATATGTATTTTATAAGCATCAAACATCCCTGCTACTGGTCTTGTAATGGAGAGATAGCTATTGCAGTAAACTGAATATTAAGTTTAGAATTCTGTTCTGACAAGCCCCCTCCGTAATGAGCTGGGCTGAACTAATTTACCTGTAATCACTTTTTTTCCCATTTTGCCCATCTGGATATAAACAGATTAATTCTGCATTAGATCCACTTGGTACCCCTACGGACAGGTGGCACTGCCTATCACTGAAATTGGCCAAATGATATGATAATGTGCAGAAGTGTTTTCACTGATACATGCAATGCAGAGAAGTGTGGAAACCGCCAGGTTCTCATCTGGCCATACTCTGAAATGCTAATGAGATTCCTGACTGCAGTAGTGAAGTATGGCTAATTCAAATGTTTGGGATTATTGATCACACAGGTGGGAAAATGGTGGTCAGTTTTACAGATTGAAACTGGGACAAATGACACCACACTAAATCAATGTTCAAATAAGGGAATTTGAAAGGTGGCAAAATCCTTTCCTGTTGGTTTGAATATTCAGTTCTAATGACGTCCACTGGGAGTCTAGACCACTGATGCCAAATGCAAGCATACAGCAGGAAAGAGCTTTTTCTGAAATGTAAAAATGTGTGTAATTATTGAAACCAAAAAATGATTCACTTAAATGCAGGATAGGTTGTTTGGAGGTATTTTATTAAATTCCTATGTATGTTAGACACGACATGCTTATATTTCTCTCTTCAATGCCAGTGTAGCTGTATTAGAATACTTCTAGTTGCAAACACTTTAATCTTGTTTTTTACCTTCATGTTATATGACCATTGAGGATGGGAATACTTATAGAACTACTTCCTGTTTAATTGTCCACTCTTAAGATATGGTCATGGGATGTAGGATTAGGGGAAAAACCTTAAGTCAGGTCTGCCAGTCATTCAAGATCCTGGTGGATCTGATTGTAGTCTCAACTCCACTTTTCTGTCTGCTCTGCGTAACTTCAGACTCTTTTTTTTTTTTCCATCAAAATTTCTGTCTTGAACTTTGAATAAATTGTGACACAGTCAGCACTTTTCTCAGATGAGACTGCCACAACTGATTCACAAAATTCTTTATTCTCCTCTGGTTTAAAAGACTACTTATTCTTACCGGTCTTTTAATTATCTTTTTTACAAGACTGGCATCCATTTATCTATTCCCCTCAAGATTTGATTTCCAATTAGATCACCTCCCAAGTTGAACTCTAATGGCTTTAACCCCAAACTGTTTCTCATTTTTCAATGATTCAGCCTTTCATCTCAGGAATGAGTCAAAATCTACCTTCTCTAAACTACCAGCTCAATGTGTGTAGTGTTAGGTGTAGGGGAATGGGTCTGGGTGGGTTGCGGGTCGGTGTGGGCTTGTTGGGCCGAAGGGCCTGTTTCCACACTGTAAGTAATCTAATCTAATCTAATGTAATCTCTTCAGACAAGGAGACAAAAGCAATGTACTCCAGATGTGCTTTCACCTTTGACCTGAAGAGCAACAATAAAATGTTGCTAGTTTTGTTCTTGCAATGCAATACCAAGGTTCCATTTACTTCCTAACCTTTTTTCTGTATCTGCATACTAATGATTTGTCTGACACCTCTGTCTGAACCACCAGGTTCTTAAATCTTATGTATTTAGGAATACATCGCTCTTTGTTTACCAAAATGGACAAGTTCAAATTTTCTAACATTATGCTCTTATTTCTTCCTACTCTCTTAACTGCTCTTTGCAGTATTGAATGTCCTTCTGAAACTTGTTTTCCTGTCTCTTGGTGTGTTGAGAGAATTTTGGCAATCGTGCCATGTACCCTTTATCCAAGCTATTGCAATAGATTGCAAATAGTGGAGGCCCTAGCTGATTCCTGTGGCACTCCACTATTTGTAAACTGAAAATATTCCCTTATTCCTTCTGTTTTATTCATAAAGTAATCATGTATCCATGTTAAGTCACCATGTGCTCTTAGCTTACCTTTGTGCTATCTACATTTTGGAAATCAAGCTAAAACATCTACATGTTTCACTTTATCCATCTTGCTCGTTACTTAATCAATAACAAGAATGAGGACTGCAGATGCTAGAGAGTCAAAGTCAAAAAGTGTGGTGCTGGAAAGATACAGCAGGTCAGGCATCACTTGAATGGGAAAGGCAACATTTTGGGCATTAGCCAGAGGGTGCTGAGAGAGAAATAGGGAAGTGAGGCTAGGCAAAGGTGGGTGGGATGGCAATTGGATGCAGCTGGTGATTTGTGATAAGTTGGTGGGAAGGGTGGACTGAATAGGTGGGAAGGAGGTTGGACAGTAGGTCAGGTCAAGAGGGTGGTGCTGGGTTGGATCTGGGATGGGGAGAGGAGGTTTGGAAACTGATTACATCATTGATGCCGTGTAGTTGTAGAGTCCTGACATGGAAGATGAGGTGTTCTTCCTTCAGTTGAGTGGCTTTGATTTGGCGGTGGAGGCCCCCCAAAGTTTGCATCTCCTTGAGAGTGGAAGGGAGAGTTAGTGGTTAGCCACAAGGCGGTGGGGTTGGTTGCTAAGCATGATTTCATTTTCATAACTGTTGACTCTGCTTTCACCTATTATGACTTTATTGGTGACTGTGTGGAGCTTACGCATTCTCCCTGCATCTGAGAGTTTTTGCTGGGTGCTCAAGTTTCCAGCCACAGTCCAGAAATATGCAGGTTAGGTGGATCGACCATGCTAATGTGCTCCAGTGTTCAGGGATGTGTGGGCTAGCGAGGTGGGTTACCCCATGGTAAAAGCGAAGTTACTGTGATGTGGTGCAAATCCTGGGTGGAATGCTCTTCAGAGGATAAGTGCAGGCCCAATAGGCTCTTTCTTTCTGCACCAAGGAATCCATTTGATCTGTGATAACCTTCAATAATGGATTCTTCTAGCAGTAGGCTAACTGCTCTATGGTTGTCCATTGGTGGAGCTAAGCAACCACTGGGCTATGGAGATGGCTGTTGGTGCCTGATGGTTCTTCACAGATGCCCAATTTTGAACTTCCAAATTTGTTTTGAATTAGTGCTATCTATGAATATGGGTGAAAACATGTTGCCATGTCCAAGCCCAGTCCAGCAGATATTATCCTCTACCCTCCCAGCTGCACTATTGAACTAAGCTTGGTGATGGCCTTTGTCATAGAGTCATAGAGATGTACAGCACGGAAACAGACCCTTCGACCCAACTCTTCCATGCTGACCAGATATCCCATCCCAACCCAACCCAATCCAGTCCCACCTGCCAGCACTCAGCTCATATCCCTCCAAACCCTTCCTATTCATGTATCCATCCAGATGCCTTTTAAATGTTGCAATTGTAGTAGACTCGCTCACTTCCTCTGGCAGCTTATTCCATACACCACCGTCCGTGTGAAAAAATTGCCCCTTAGGTTTCTTTTATGTCTTTCCCCTCTCACCCCAAACCTATGCCCTCTAGTTCTGGACTACCCCACCCCAGGGAAAAGACTTTGCCTATTTACCCTATCCATGCCCTTCATAATTTTGTGAACCTCTAGTCACCCCTCAGCCTACGACGCTCCAGGGAAAACAGCCCCAGACTGTTCAGCCTCTCCCTATAGCTCAAATCCTCCAACCCTGGCAAAATCCTTAAATCTTTTCTGAACCACATCTTTCTGACAGGAAGGAGACCAGCATTGCACGCAATATTCCAACAATGGCCTAACCAATGTCCTGTACAGCGCAACGTGTGTTGTATGACATTTCTTGGTGTATGGAGTCCATGTTGAGGATTCCCAGGGCTGTTTCCGGCTACTGCATAGTAACGTGGCGGGTCTGGCCTGCTGATATAACAGGCAAGATGATGGAAGAGCGTTACCTGCATTTCTGTATGAATGCCAGGTTGTACTTCTCTAGTGAAATTCACGCTCCCAAATTTGGCATAAGTTCGCAGTTTTGACGGGATGGGGAGGCTTTTAGCAGACCATGTCTTGGGCACAAGGATTTGCGTGATGTTTATTCCACTTGTTTTTCAAATTTGGCTCGTTACACACGACAAATTTGTCTGTCGCTGACCCACTTTAGATTATGTCGAAACCCTTGGCGTCCTGCGCCCTTGACAGTTTCGATAGTCTGTTTCTAAAACGAGCAATTTTTCCCCATTTTAGTAATGCCGAACTATTGCAGCTTGAAGATGTGTTGGTTGGGCGTGTTTAACTTGCTGTGTAACAAGTTTACAATAGCTGTCGAGGGATGCTAATTGGCGATTTGAAGCTGAAACGATCAGGTTCCCGAGGATTAAAGCAACTGTAATTTGAATTTTGACAGTACACTGAAATTTTCAATACAAGCTGATTTAATTGTCAAAATATTTTCATATGCATCTAGTTTGGAGATCTTCAGCTTTAAGCTGCAAATATTTTTATTGTCTCAAGAGATTTGCAGACGTCGGGTTTTATTGTCTACTCACTCGTTGCAATAGGAACCACACCCCAGTTTAAAGCTTGCGTCAAGTAACAAACGCGTGCCCTCTGGTCACTCGAATCTTCGATTTGTGTTTTTAAAGTTCTAATTATGAACAGAAATGGTCTCACTGCAACTTGGCGGCATTTCTTGATTGTGTGTGTTTCGAGTCGACTGTCCCGATGCGGTGTGTAATGCAGCACGAATGTCCTGTTCTGAAATCTTAGGAATTGAACTCGAGCCACAATATTGGTCTTGGGGGCAGGAAGTAATGTTTTATGACTAAGAAAATTGGAGAAGAATAAACTTGTATTTACAGAATTTGGGCACTTTGTTTTAATGTCCCGTTGAGAGGCTTCATTTCAAGTGATTGCCAATCCTGCTTTTTACTTGTCTAGAGCTTTTGGGGTGACTTGACTACAGATTTTCCTCGGCAGAAGATTTAGTAGTGCGTTTGTAAATATGATCAAGTCTACAATTCACTATCTTGCTGATTTTTGATTTGACCAAACGTCAATACTTAAAAGAAACATTTAAAAACAAAGCCCTGGCCATCAGAACGAGTCTGACAGCATCAGTGGCGATTTTTCTTTCCCTGTGCGTTTCAAAGGTGTCAGACCTGCTGACTTTCCCCAGCGTTTTGTTTCAGATTTGCATCAGCATAGTTTTGTTTTTCTTTTGAAAGTTTTTTTTAAAAGCAATCAGGCACCTGACAACTTTCGAATCCTACTTCAGCTGCTTGTTATCGCAATCGCTAATGTTTCTGCTTCTATTACTCCACCTACTTAAATTATTTTTCAGTGTAAAGGCTCATTGTATTGTTGCAACTGTGATTCAATTCCAGCACTCCTATAAAAATACAATTCGCTAAGGTAAACTTGTTCAGTGAATTAAAATGAGTATATGCATAGCTTGATCTTCACAGAAAGTACACCATGACAGATCTCTCCATCACAATTAACATAATTGATCATTTCATTCTTTCTCTCTCCCTTGTGATCTCCAAATTCACTTTTTTTTTCAATGATCTAACATCCTTTTTTTGCCTTTCATCTGTTTTTCTCAATGCTGTTTTGAGTGCTCTGTATCGAGAACTTTCTTATTCATCAGTATGCTGGTCCTCCGTCTCCTCATCTTTGTGTATAATGGCAGATAACAGTAAAAAAAAAAGTAACTGCACAGAAGGAACCCATTTGGCTCATTGTCTGTGCTGGGTGCACTGAAGGAGCAATTCAGCTAGTGTCACTCCCCTGACCTTTCCCTGTAGCCTGCAAACATTTCCTTTTTCAGATAATTGAAATCCTTTTAAAAATCCTCTAATTGACACTGCCTCCACCATGCACTCAGACAATATATTTTAGATCCTAACTACTTGCTGCATATCACGACTGCTTTTGCCAAATATCAGCTTCCATGTGCACACTGGTGATGCCACTCTGCCTCTGTCCTCACCCTCACTCCATGACCAAAACCATGCTGTTCAGGCAGTGTAGAAGAAACTCCATGTTAGCTATTCCCATCCTTGGCTGCTCGTTCACTTTTTAATGTATAATGAGTTTGAAACTCTGTTCTACTCTTTTATCTCCAAGCCAAATACATGTACTTCAGATTCTGAAAATATGTATTGAAAATAGTGGACATGGAAGTTTTGAGGAGCCAGAGTTGAGGCTTCAGGTTTCTTTTGTTAACTGAAAGAAGAGAGGCAAAGTGTAAAACAGTGATTTTGGTGCATGCCATATTTCATTTGGTCAGTGGTCAGTGATTTGCTTTTTAAAATCTATTTCCACTAAATCTGAATGAAATCAGGATCAGTTGATAGTATATTGCAGCACTAGTTCATGCAATCACTATGTTGTCACAAAGTGGTGCATACTTAAGTTTTTCACCGTTTTATCATTTACTAAGTTGGTTCGCCAAGAGAGAAGTAGTTGAGACTTTGCTAGAAGTTGTGGCGGTGGTGGCATTTAAAGAGTGGACAGATCAGGAACAACTTGGGTGGTTTTTGGAGATGCTTTTGGCTCTGCTTTCTCTTCTCATCCATAGGGTTTAACTTTGATCATAAATTCTCTCAAATACTGATGAAAAAATTAAACTAAATCAGTTTTCCTGTAAATGCTGTCAAAGATGCATTGCAATATCAATATAACTTGATAACTATGAGCTTTTAGTCTATTCCTAGCTGGGTAATTCTTAGACATATCTTGTCCTTGATATAGCTATGGTTTAACAAACTTTTATCCTGATCATTATTTGCACATAACTTTTACCTAATTTGAGTTAAGTAACAGGAAGCATTATACACTATAAAGTTTGCAATTTAGGCAACATGAAAGGTTAATATCTAAATTCAAATCCAATCCAGACTGTTGGCAGGAAATTTCCAAACTGTACAGTTTTTGCCTAGTTCTTGACTGAGAATTCACTGCAATGATGCCCATTTGTATTTTTTTATTGTCTGAGGCAGTTCACTAGATTCCAGCCATTAACTGTTGTTTCTCTCTACAGATGCTTCTAGATGTTGAGTTTCTTCACACTTTTGTTTGTAAAATGACTGGTCTGTTCATCAGGAGTATGTATAACCTGAGCCTTTTTTGGTTTATGGAAAAGCAATCTGGAAGTCATCTGTTTTGTCGCTTCATTGGAATTTTTGTGAATGTCTTAAATATGATATCATCTTTCTGAATGCCGCTGTGGCATCCCTTTTTAGTGTTTGGTCTAGCTACAGCAAAGTGTTGTTCAGTCTATTCAAGGGTAGGTTGCCTAAGAGTTTATACCGCAACTGAATGACTAGAGTCCCAGTGCAGATCCTGTTGAATATCCAGACTTGGTGTTTGGCAATAGGATGGCATCTAAAATTTTACTTTGTATAAAGATACTCAGTGTAAAGCTGCTTGTTACAGATATTGACGGTATAATCTGTAATGTGATGGGAGCCTCTTAAGATGTAGATTTCATAGTATTTGAATTAGGAAGTTTGCTTTGAAGAAAGTCAATCTCTGGAAGCAGTTTTAAGCAATGAGAATGTGGAAGGTTGGAGTTCAGAACAAATAGTGGGACTAAGCGGAATTGTAGGTGGGAGCTGCTAAGAGTTTTAAGGAGGAAATTTACCACGTTACAGCTGTAACCACTAATGCTAATAGTTTGTTCCTAAACACAGCTATAGAAAGACAATCACTGCTACCTCCCAAGCTGCAGAGCGTTCAGATGTCCTCCATAGAGTCATAGTCTTAGAGGTCTACAGCACAGAAGAAAATCTTTTCTTCTATCACGTCCGTGTTGGTCAAAAACAAACACCTAACAATCTTGTCCCATTTTCCAATTCTTGGATCATAGCCTTTTCTGCCTTTGAATCTTTTGCAGTTCTTATTGAGCTTGCAGTTTAAGATATTTCACATCTTTGTTTCCACATCCATCTTCAAACAAAAATCTAGACAAATTAACACTTAATTTTGATCTATGGAGATAAGGTAACCATTGTCAGAGAAAAATCCAAGTAAATTCACAATTTTCATTTATTCAAGTCCTCCAAGTTGTCAGCTTTATCAGCTCTCAATTTGGACAACATTTGCAGTAGGAGTAGTAATTTTTGTTGTGAAGCTAGCTTGCATGGTGAATTCTAACTTTTTTTTTTGAAGTGAATTGATAAGATCTTGATTGCAATTCTTCAAAAGTGAGCCTTTTTTTTTTTGAAAAAAAGCAAATAATGGTGCTAGTTGTCAGCATTCTCATTTCTTGTGCATCCTCTATTTTTCTGGCCTGTTTTGCAACTCCACATGTTTAGTAGTGACTAGAAGCTATCTCGTTTCACAGTACATTCAAACAAAATGCTTTTTTAAAAAAAAATAGGTAGTACTTGGATGAAAAATATCTTTGGAAAGTTGCATTTATTATTTGTAGCTCTGAGAAGATGGTGCACTGCAGCCCTTGAAATGGTGTTCTTGATAAAACCTGGATTTAATCCAGTGATAAAGCGACAGCAGTATATTTCCAAGTCAGATAATCGTATTCCCATGACATGCAGTTCTACTCTAGATTAGAGTGGTGCTGAAAAAGCACAGCAGGTCAGGCAGCATCTGCGGAGCAGGAAAGTCGACGTTTCGGGCAAAAGCCCTTCAGGGAGCCGCAGGGTGGAAGATAAACGGGAGGGTGGGGTGGGGCTGGGGAGAAGGTAGCAAAGAGTACAATAGGTGGAAGGGGGTGGGGATGAAGGTGATAGGTCAGAGGAGGGTTAAGTGGATAGGTGGGAAGGAAGATGGGCAGGTCATGGGGTTGGTGCTGAGCTAGAAAGTTGGAACTGGGGGGGAGGGGAAATGAACCTGAAGAAGTCCACAATGTCCTGGGATTGAAGTGTTCCGAGGCAGAAGATGAGGCGTTCTTCCTCCAGGTGTTGGATGGTGAGGGAGTGGCTGTGGAGAAGGCCCAGGACCTTGGCAGAGTGGGAGGGGGAGTTGAAATGTTGGGCCACGGGGCGGTGGTGTTGATTGGTGTGGGTGTCCCAGAGATGTTCCCTAAAGCGCTCTGTGGGAAGGCATCCAGTCTCCCCAACGTAGAGGAGACCACATCAGGAGCAACAAACACAGTAAATGACGTTAGTAGATGGTAGGTGAAACTTTGGATGTGGAAGGCACCTTTGGGGCCTTGGATGGAGGTGTGGGCGCAGATTTTTGCAATTCTGGCGGTGGCAGGGGAGGGTGGTATGGACCTGACCAGGTAGTCACAGAGGGAACAGTCTTTGCGGAAAGCGGTGGGGAGGGAAATATATCCCTGGTGGTGGGGTCCACTTGAATGTGGCGGAAATATCGGCGGATGATGTGAAGGTTGGTAGGGTAGAAGGTGATGACCAGGGAGGCTCTGTCCTTGTTACGGTTGGAGAGGTGGAGTTGAGGGCAGAGGTGTGGGATGTGGATGAGATGCATTGGAGGTCGTCTTCAACCATGTGGGAAGGGGAAATTGTGGCTTTTAAAGGAGGAGGCCATCTGGCATGTTCTTTGGTGGAATTGGTCCTCCTTGGAGCAGATATGGCAGAGGAATTGGGAATATGGGATAGCATTTTCGGAGGAGGTAGGGTGGAAGAGGTAGCTTGGGAGTCGGTGGGTTTGTAAAAAATGTCAGTGTCCAGTCGGTTGTCATTCCTGGAGATGGAAAGGTCCAGGAAAGGGAGGGATATGTCAGAGATGGTCCAGGTGAATTTAAGGTCGGGGTGGAATGTGTTGAAGTTGATGAACTGCTCAACCTCCTCACGGGAGCGCGAAGTGATGCCGATGCAGTTATCAATGTAGCAGAGGAAGAGGTGGGGAGTGGTAACGACGGAAGATGGACTATTCTACATAGCCGACAAAGAGACAGGCATAGCTGGGGCCTATGCGGGTGCCCGTGGCTACCCCTTGGGTCTGGAGGAAGTGGAAGGATCCGAAGGAGAAATTAAGGGTGAGGACCAGTTCAGCCAAACGAATGTGTGTCAGTGGAAGGGTACTGTTGATGATGTTGGAAGAGGAAGAAACTGAGGACTTGGAGGCCCTTAGTCATGGCAGATGGAGGTGTAGAGGTGCAGTTCTACTGTCATAATGTTTAAGTGGCTGAAAGCAACTGTTAAGCTAAGTTTTTGGTTGAGTTGCAGCTGTCAATTGTTCATGTGTTAAACACAACTGATAGTTCAGTTTAAGGACACTAATCAAATTTGGTTTGGATGGTGTTGGTGTTTTAACATTGCAGGTGTACCCATTCAAAATCTTGTCTAACTTCAGGTTTAAGCCTTGTACATTGTGACCCTCGAGTCAGTTGAGCCAGCCTCTGCTCTACTCTAATCAGCATGATGCTGTGACTAGTTGAGTTCAGTTCCTGTTGATATTAATCCTGTAGAATGTAGATGGCAGAGTGTTAGAACATAGAACATAGAACATAGAAGAATACAGCGCAGTACAGGCCCTTGGGCCCTCGATGTTGCGCCGATCCAAGCCCACCTAAACTACACTAACCCACTATCCTCCATATACCTATCCAATGCCCTCTTAAATGCCCATAAAGAGGGAGAGTCCACCACTGTTACTGGCAGGGCATTCCATGAACTAACAACTCGCTGAGTGAAGAACATACCCCTAACATCAGTCCTATATCTACCCCACCTTAATTTAAAGCTATGCCCCCTTGTAATACCCGACTCAATACGCGGAAAAAGGTTCATACTGTCGACCCTATCTAACCCCCTAATCATCTTGTACACCTCAATCAAGTCACCCCTAAACCTTCTTTTCTCTAATGAAAACAGCCCCAAGTGTCTCAGTCTTTCCTCATACGATCTTCCTTCCATACCAGGCAACATCCTGGTAAACCTCCTCTGCACCCGTTCCAATGCCTCCACATCCTTCCTATAGTATGGCGACCAAAACTGCACACAATATTCCAGATGCGGCCGCACCAGAGTCTTATACAACTGCAACATGACCTCAGGACTCCGGAACTCAATTCCTCTACCAATAAAAGCCAGTACGCCATATGCCTTCCTCACCGCACTATTTACCTGGGTGGCAACTTTCAGAGATCTGTGTACATGGACACCAAGATCCCTCTGCTCATCCACACTACCAAGTATCCGACCATTAGCCCAGTACCCCATCTTTTTGTTATTCTTCCCAAAGTGAATCACCTCACACGTAGCTACATTGAATTCCATTTGCCACCTTTCTACCCAGCTCTGCAGCTTCTCTATATCCCGCTGTAACCTGCCACATCCTTCCTCACTGTCAACAACTCCTCCGACTTTCGTATCATCCGCAAACTTGCTCACCCAACCTTCTAACCCCTCTTCCAGGTCATTTATAAAAATGACAAACAGCAATGGTCCCAAAACAGATCCTTGCGGAACACCGCTAGTGACGGCACTCCATGAAGAAACTTTGCCATCAACTACTACCCTCTGTCTTCTTCCATCCAGCCAATTCCTAATCCAAACCTCCAACTCACCCTCAATGCCATACCTCCGTATTATTTGCAGTAGTCTACCATGGGGAACCTTATCAAACGCCTTACTAAAATCCATATATACCACATCTACCACTTTCCCCTCATCAACCTCCTTCGTCACCTTTTCAAAGAATTCAATAAGGTTTGTGAGGCACGACCTGCCCTTCACAAAACCATGCTGACTATCCTTGATCACATTATTCCTATCCAGATGTGCATAAATCCTATCCCTTACAATTCTCTCTAAGATTTTACCCACAACAGAAGTGAGACTCACCGGCCTATAGTTACTAGGGCTATCCCTACTCCCCTTTTTGAACAAGGGAACCACATTTGCTAGCCTCCAATCTCCTGGCACTACCCCTGTAGACAACGAGAACATAAAAATCAAGGCCAATGGCTCTGCAATCTCCTCCCTTGCTTCCCAGAGAATCCTAGGATAAATGCCATCAGGCCCAGGAGACTTATCTAATTTCACCCTTTCCAGAATTTCCAACACCTCTTCTCTACATACCTCAAAGCCATCCATTCTACTTATTTGTGACTCAGTATTCACATAGACGACAATGCCCTGTTCCTGAGTAAATACTGAAGAAAAGTATTCATTCAGTGTCTCCCCAATCTCTTCCGCCTCCACACGCAACTTCCCACTACTATCCTTGACTGGACCTATTCCTACCCTAGTCATTCTTTTATTCCTAACATACCTATAGAAAGCCTTAGGGTTTTCCCTAATCCTATCTACTAAGGACCTTTCATGTCCCCTCCTTGCTGCTTTTAGCTCTCTCTTCGGGTCCTTCCTGGCTACCCTATAACTCTCAATCGCCCCAATTGAACCTTCACGTCTCATCTTGAGATAGGCCGCCCTCTTCCATTTAACAAGGGATTCCAATTCCTTATTAAACCACGGCTCCCTCGCACGACCCTTTCCTACCTGCCTGACCGGTACATAATTATCAAGGACACTCAATAGTTGCCCCTTGAACAAGTTCCACATATCATTTACACTGTTCTGCAGTGTTGCTTTTGAATGTTAGTGATTACAACTGTCCCTAACATATTTGGTTATTAATTGCTTTTTTTTTAAGGCGGTGGCAGCTTGAGCAATGAAAATCTGTGATTCAGTCTTGGCCAGAATACTATCTTGTATCAGCTGATGTGGTGCCTGATAGAACATTTGTGATTCTGCTTATAATGTGCTTATGTACAGACAGGAGCTTGTATGTCATTTTAAAAAATTTGACTATTTGTTTCCATAGGTTTGTCAGGCTGAACTGCAGGGTTGGCTGTTTCTACACAGTTGTGCAGGCACTTTTATTAAATGCAGGATTTGATGACAAAGGTTGAATTTTCAGCAACATTTTAAAAGGGGAAAAGATACAGCATTCTGCTGTTGACAACTGTTTATTGTGATAGGCTACAAAACATTCACAGCTGTTAGACTACTAGATTGCAAGCATTGGTGATTAATGTTAGTGTTTAATTTTGTGAAAAAGAATGCAGTTAGGGTGAATACCAATAAAATCTATTGATGTAGTGTCTTTTGATTTAGTAAAGCTTTCCCTGGTACTATAATAAGAGAAAATTTGACACCACAAGACTTTGGGGCAGTTACCAAAAGCTTGATCAAAAGTTGGCTTTAAGAATGCTTTTAAATTTTTAGTCTCCAACCACTTTTGTCCTTGGAAATATCAGGGAGACGGTTAGACCTTTTGTGGTATAAAGGAAGTAGGGAAGGACTCAAGGTAGATTTCTGTTGATCATGAGATTGGATATTGAAAACTGAATTCTGAAGAAATGTTGAATCAACTCAACATTAGATCTGGTAGCACACTTGCAGAGAGTTAAATTTCTTTGGCTCTTTCTATTTTTATTTAACTTTACCAGTATTTTGCTTTTACATAAGGTTGGACATGTTTCTTGATGGAGAGCTGTAGGCTGAGGGAGGATTTGAATGCTGAGCATTTCCTAAATGGGTGTGACTTGAAATGGCAGCCAGAATACACATGGGTAAATATAGTGGTGTTAGGGTTGGAACAGCAAAGGTTTTTGGTTGGGACAAAAGATATAAAGGGTGACAGATTTGCCACACAACATTGTAATAGTCACTGTAACAAAAACACAAATGATAGACTGGAACAGGTAATTTGAGGTGGGAGATAAACCATCTTGATGATAAATGTCAGGTTAACAGGTCAGCGTTAGATGCTGAGGTTCCAATTGCATTGGTTCAGCTTGAGATGGCTATCGGGTGGGATTTGAGCCTCAAAAATTGATTGTCTTCACAATGCATATTTGGAGGCAACATTTTTTGAGATTGATGTTGAAACAAATTAAATAAATTTTAAATGTCTTTGCAGTTTCAATGATGCTCCAATCTCCACACCAGAGATCCAGGCAATCCACTTTGTTGACAAACCTCCCACCACTGATCTGAAGGAACTTCTATGCATAGGGCTTCTTTATCAAACAAATTACTTTTTTCCTGGCTTGAAAAACAGAATTAGACATGTGGAATTGCATCACTTCCATGTTGCGCACCACCTTGACTTAGAAACCTCTGTTCCTTCATTGTCAGTGGATCAAGATCCTGCACCTTGCTTACAAGCAGCGCTGAGAATGCCTTAGCAATATGGACTGCAACAAGTCAAGAAGACCGCTCCCCATCACTGTCTTAAGGATATTCTGGCCTTGCTAGTGATTCCCACATCCTGTGGAGGGAGACTACAGAATGCTTCAGTACAGAGGTATTATGGTCTTCAGCATGAGAGTGCAGTCAGCATGCAGGAAGTGAAATTAATTTATAGCCATGGAGATGTGCAGAAAAGGAAAATAATGTTGCAGCAACATATTGGTGCAGTTTGCATCGGAAGTAGTTAAGTTTACTGGGCTGAAGACTTTGCCTTAAGGACGCAGCTTGCTCAATTTTTCTTATTTACTGAAGTTTAGAAGATTTGCGAGGTGATCTGAGGTGGCTTGATAGATTAGATGCTGGGATGATGTTGCCTCGGGGGAATCCAGACTAAGCTTCAAAAATAAACTCTTTTCCTTTAGATGGGAGGCACCCTTTGAAATTTCTCATGTCCATCTTAGTTGTCATTGTTTGGAATTCTCTTCCTTGCTTGTATTTGAGGCTTGGTCAAACTCCATTTTGAATATATTTAAATAGATCCTTGGTTGACATTACTATAAACTAATGGTGATAGACAAGGCAGTCGAGGTAAGACCAGCCTGTTCAGCTATGATCTTACTGTGTGATGTAGGCTTGAGGAATTGAAGAGCCTACTCCTACTTTGTTTGCTAATTTATAATGGATATGGATTTGTCTGGGTATAACTGGATTAGAGGTCTTTACAGCTTGAAGTATATGCTGCCATTCTGAAACTTTTGGTTTAATTTTTTTTTATTTTGATTTATGAAGTGTAGCTGAAGTTGCTTTGAATGACTTTCATTTCTGTTGTCTTTCATCTCCATAATAACTTGTAAAGAAATGCAAAAGCATTAAGGAGAAATGTATGAGTGGTGATTTAAAGGTGTGGTTAATGTAACTTGAAGTTGAGGGCTGTGGCTAAGTGTAGGAGTAAAAAAAAAAGCTGTCTGAAGAGTTGCCTTGATAAAATAGGTGGTGTGACATGGGCGCATTCACATACAGGATTACAGGAAATTGCATAGTTTAAAGCAGAGCTGTATGGGGATATATAAATGAGAACTTGTCTTTGTGTTAAAGGCTTAAAGACTGGTATATCAAGTTACTCTTGAGTAAAACTAAGCACTAATCTTCCTTTATCTCATAGATAGTTGGGGCCTTCTTATAAGCCATGTATTGTAGAGGGAGATATGCATAGGAGCAATGATCACCAACTCAGTGCTGTATAGAGGGTCAGCTGAGAGCATTGAGAGATTTGGCATTTGAAAGTCATACCCTCTTTCTTTTCCCTGCATTGCTGTATGATTGGAATGTTAAACAGGGAATTGGAAGTGAGGTTGAGAAGCAAAGGACCATTCAAAATATACATAGTGGACAAGGAGAACTAAGCTGTGCAAGTCTAAATCGAGAGAGCTCTGTTTTGGAGTAGAGGGGAAAGAACATTGGCTGGCGGGTGGAAACTAAGTCACTGGTCCAAAAGCCAATTTAAGAGACATTGTGAACTGATATCAAAGTGGCAAAACAGCTGTGAGGTTAAGGTCAATGGGCAGTTTTGATGTTTGTTTGAATTTCCAACAAATGAAATATTTCCTCTTTTTTTACATTGGAAGAGCTGTTGCTTAGACTTCCACATGCAGACAAGACAGCTGATGACTCCTAAGATCATCGTAAAAACTCTACTTCTCAAGTATCATGTTTTTATAGTTTGTTTTATCTTGAAAAATTTGTAAGTTTGAGTTAATTTCTGTGTTAACAGTTCCAGTAGATTAAAGCCCAAGATGTCACTATTCCAAATTCCAGTATGGTAAAGTCTGAAGTTATTCACAGCCAGGCAACTGGAGACCCTGGAGTACATCCTTAATAAACTGTACTGTTTGTCCTTTGAAAGAAAGTTGAGATTGATTCACTTTACAGTTCCAGTCAATGTTGATATCATAATTGCTACTTAGTCACTGCACATTGAAGGTCATGTCATTACTTGCTGATAAAGATTTGTGTTGGACCAAATCAATCAAATCCACTCTTTCTGCAATGTTAAGATTAAGGCTCCCCTTTAGAACAACCCACAATCTTTTCTTTTTTTTTAAAAAAAAGGTTTGTCATGATAGCTAAGGAGGTCTGTTTATAAAATGATCCAGCTGGCTGAAATGTTCAAATTACCAATTATTCTGCATCTTAACTAGAAATGAGCAATTCTCCATTCAACTTGATCTCTTGTATAATATGTAAAGTTCCTGTGATAGGGTTAACTCTAATTGCCATTTACTGAAAAAAATGAACACAATCCCAACTGAATCAATAGCATGCAGATCAAACCATTTGTCTTGCCGGCCAGTTTTTATTGAAGGTCATGAGAATGGTGATGTAAGATGAACTTTACAGATTTGCAAATTGAGGGTTTAGTCTCATTACTCATTCTATAGTTGTATGTGCTCCTTTTTTCAAAATATTAGGATGTTAACAATTCCTGTGAAGTTTGTAAGAGTTGACAGATGGGAAATTTGAACACAACTCCTTTAATATTCTGGAATAGAAAATCAATTTGGAGCCTTCATTGTCTTCTAATAATTTACAATATTAGAGCTTTAAATCAAGTTTTCATTGAAACTCGTCAGAAAACCACTTCCTAATTCAATAGGATGCGCTGGTAGGGCAAACTATCTGCATACACTAGACAGATTTTCCTAAATCCATATTACAATGATGTCACACGTAGGTCTGCTGACTGATTGATTGTTATCAAACAGCACATTTCTCTAGCTGTTTTGCAATGGGCAAAGTATTGTCTCTTCAACCAGCTTGTGTTTGGAAAATTCAGAACAGCATCCAACATATGACTGCATCTGGCAATATTTAAGGTTAAGTTGTGGATGCCACAGTAATTTAAGTACAAATCTGAAATTCAAAGCTGGCCCATTGGAAATAATTGTAAAAGCTCATGTGGATCACTAACATACTTCAGAAAATGAAATCTATCATTCTTACCTGGTCTGGTTTGCATATGGTTCCTGACCCACTTTATGCAGTGGGCAGTTACGAGGCAATTAATTAGAGATGGGCAATAAATGCTGCCCTTGCTAGTGAAGCCCACATTCCATGAACAAATTTATTTAATAAAACTTACTGAACAATCCAAACTGTTAAGAATTGCACTCGCAATTCAAGATTCAGTTTGGCATGTAATATGGCTCTCATTAACTAGAAGCTGCATTTAAAAGGCCCTGTCCTCTACAAGCAAGCAAACACATTCAAGCGTTGCATGTATTTAATTAAACAAAATCTTGGATGGCAGCTGTTCTTTGATTATTCTGTGACAATGCTCAGTCCACTTGCACCCTTTTTTTTTGTTCCTTCCCTTTTAAAGTTTAGTATTCTTGCATCTGCCCAGCTGAGTTTGAAATGAAAGCTTTCAGATAAATCTTTAATTTCAGATTATTCAAGTTTCATGTTAACACATTCACTTGTTATGTTACGCAAAATTGTTTGCTGGGAACGTGTGCATGGGCAGCAGTATAATAGAAATCCCTTATACACTGGAATGGACTGCCCAATCTGTCAATTAAGAAACACCATATCAGGTCTGAGGCTGGCAGTGTGTCCACATCCACTGGTAGTGTATTTACATATAACAAGAAGTGAATGTACTTCAAAGTAATTTGAACAAATCAGTGCCAGCTTAAAATCATTATAGCCTCAGTCAAGCAATTCTTTCCCTAAGGGCATTGTGTAAGCCGTCAGCAGGTGGACTGCAGCAGTTCTGGAAAGCAGCTCACTACCACCTTCTCAAGAGCACCGGGACATGCAGTAAATACTGGCCAGCCAGTGATGCCCACATCCCACAAATGAATATTACGAAAATGTAATCTAATCTGACCTGAGTGTGCGCTGCATTGAGAAGATGTCTTTCATTTGAATATTAATGTGACCCTGCTGATTCCCTTGGCTCAATGTAAATGTAATTTTCTAAGGAGGCTGGAATTTCTCCTAGTGTTCTGGCCAAAATTTATACTTGAATCAACATTTATGATTACCAAATCTCACAAGTACTTGCATTGCTGATAAAATCTTTCACAACCCAAGATAATACAGTTTATGGGGTCATAGGCTCATAGAATCATATAAAACAGAAATAGACCCTTTGATCCAACTTGTCCGTGCTGACCAGTCATCCCAATCTGACCAAACCTTATTTGCTAGCATTTGACCCATATACCTCTTAAACCCTTGCTATTCAAATACCTGTCCAAATTAACATTAAAATATGTAATTGCACCCACCTCTGGCAGTTTGTTCCAAACACTCGCCACCTTCTGTGGAAAAAGTTATCCCTCCGGTCCTTTTTTAAATCTTCCCCTCACCTTTAAACCTGTGCCCTCTCTAGTTTTGGACTCTACGAAAAAAAGATTTTGGCTATTCACCCTATCTACACCCCTCATTCTTATGAACCTCCAGAAGGTCGCCCCTCAGCCTCTGCTCCAAGGAAACCAGCCTCCCCATAAGTAAAACCTTCCAGTCCTAGTAACCCTCTTGTTCAATCTTTTCTGCATCCACTCTCGCTTAACATTCCTATAGAAGGGAGACTAGAATTGTACACAGTATTCTAAAAGTGGCCTCCCCAATAACCTGTAGCTGCAACATGACCTCCCAACTCCTGTACTCTGACCTTTTATTGGTCAGAGCATAGTGTACCAAACAGTTTCTCTAGCCTGACTACCTGCGACTCCACTTTCAAGCAAGTATGAACCTGCACTCCTAAGGTCTTTGCTCAGCAACACTCCCCAATGCCCTGCGACTGAGTATATATGTCCTGCCCTGGTTTGCATTACCAAAATGCAACACCTAACATTCATATAAATTAAATTCCATCTGCCACTCTTCAGTGCATTGGCCCATCTCAGCTGTGGTCTTCAATAATCATCTTTACGATCTGCCTATTTTGGTGTTACCTGCAAATCCACCTGTATATTCACATCCAAATCTATATAAATTATGAAAAGTAGTGAACTAGCACCGATACTTTACTTTCCTCTCGTCCAAATAGCAACCCTCTACCACCACTCTCTGTCGAACCTTCAAGGCAATTTTGTAGCCAGTTGGCTGGCTGGCTCCCCTGGATCCATGTGATCTAACTTCACTAACCAGTCTACAATGCAGGGTCTTGTCTACATTGATTTCAGCAAAGCATTTGACAATGTTTACTGCCCTGCCTCCATCAGTCTTCATGTCCCCCCCCCCCCCCCAAAGAGGTGGTGATCAAGTTAGTGAGACACTATTTCCTCCCAACAACTTGTTCACTGATGTAAGGCTCATGGTCTATAGTCCCCTGGCTTTTCCTTGTAGCTTTTCTTAATTACTGGCACCGCCTTAGCCAACCTCCATAATATGAACTCTCTCCCTATTTTTCCCCCAAGAGGTCACTCTTTATTCCTGAGCTTCCATGTCCTTCACAGTAAATATTTGATATGAAATGTTCATTTCAGTATCACCCATCTCCTGTTGTTCCACACATAGATGGCCATGTTGATCTTTAAGGGGCCGTGTACTCTCCCTAGTTACTCACTTGTCCTTAATGTATTTATACAGTCATAGAGCATGGAAACAGACCTTTCGGTCCAACTCGTCCATGCTGAGCAGATGTCCCAACCCAATCTAGTCCCACCTGCCAGCACCTGGTCCATATCCCTCCAAATCCTTCCTATTCATATACCCATCCAAATGTCTCTTAAATGTTGCAATTGTACCAGCCTCCACCACTTCAGCTGGCAGCTCATTCCATACACGCACCACCCTCTGAGAGAAAAAGTTGCCTCTTAAATCTCTCATGTCTTTCCCCTCTCACCCTAAACCTATGCCCTCTAGTTCTGGACACTCCCCCAAGGGAAAAGACTTTGTCTACTTATCCTATCCATGCCCCTCATGACCTTATAAACCTCTATAAGGTCATTCCTCAGCCTCTGATGCTCCAGGGAAAACAGCCCTGGCCTATCCAGCCTCTCCCTTTAGCTCAAATCCTCCAACCCTGGCAATGTCCTTGTAATCTTTTCCAAACCCTTTCAAGCTTCACCACATCTTTCCAATAGTAAGGTGACCAGAATTGCAATATTCCAACATGACCTCCCAACTCCTGTACTCAATACTCTGACCAATAAAGGAAAGCATACCAAACACATTCTTGACTATCCTATCTACCTGTGACTCCACTTTCAAGGAGCTATGAACCTGCACTCAAAGGTCTCTTTGTTCAGCAACACTCCCTAGGACCTTACCATTAAGTGTTTAAGTCCTGCCAAGATTTGCTTTCCCAAAATGCAGCACCTCACATTTATCTAAATTAATTCCATCTGCCACTTTTCAACCCATTGGCCCATCTGATCAAGATCCTGTTGTAATCTGAGGTAACCTTCTTCGCTGCCCACTACACCTCCAATTTTGGTATCAGCAAACTTAGTAACTACATCTCTGCTCACATCCAAATCATTTATATAAATTTACAAAAAGTAGTGGACTCAGCACCGATCACTTATAAAACCTCTTTGGATTCTCCTTAACCCTATTGGCCAAAGCTATCTCGTCTCTCCTTTTTTTGCCCTCCTGATTTCCTGACTGTCTCCCCAATCAACTTTGAAAGTTTTGCTTAATAGTAGCAAAATTGGCCTTATTTTAAGTTGGAATTTTAACTTTGATCAGTTCTAGCAATCGTTTTAGAATTCTGAGCTTTAAAAGAATTATCACTTTCTCCAAAGTGCCCCCAACTAACACTTCAGTCACTTGCCCTGCCTTATTTCCCATCATAAAATTAAGTATTGCTCCTTTAAGTACGTCCACATTATTGAATGAGTTTTCCTGAATGTACTTAAATTCCTCTCGTCCAAGCCCTCAACACAGTTTTTAAATGTGCAGTTTTATTCTTTTTAATTTTCTGCTTGTAGTTACCACCCCTGCAATTACATCCTTGTCTGCTACTTGTTTTAAACCTTTAACATTTTTCTCTGCTTCTGCATACTATATTGAATGTAGGGTTATCCAATCATAGTCTGTGCTGCATTGTCTCTCCAAGTGACTACCTTATCAAATAATTCTTTCATGTATTTCCTTGTGGGAAGAGCTGTTTTTTGGTCCTCTAATCTGTTTTATATTTTTCTTCGCTCGCTCGCTCGCTCGCTCGCTCGCGCGCTCTCTCTCTCTCTCGCGCGCGCTCTCTCTCTCTCTCTCTCTCTCTCTCTCGCGCGCTCTCTCTCTCTCTCTCGCGCGCTCTCTCTCTCTCTCTCGCGCGCTCTCTCTCTCTCTCTCTCTCT
>NC_057713.1:109587686-109647594 GCF_004010195.1 Chiloscyllium plagiosum | reverse complement strand
TCTCTTCTCTCTCTCCTCTCTCCCCCGCCCCCCCTTCTCAAAATGTGTAGTTCAACATCATCCTCTTGAGCAAGGAGCAATGAATGTTGACCGAGCCAGTGGCTTTTTGAAGGCAGTACATTATTTCTTCCACCTTCTTTCTCAACTGAGGATTCCCCAGCACAGTTTCTTCTGGGACTCTATGGTCCACTCCTTCATTCCCAACAAATCCCCATAGCCTCATGGCACCTTGCCTGAAACCACAGAAGGTGTAACACCTGCCTGTTTATTTCCATTGTCCTCTGTATCCAAGGACCCAAATACAGGCTTTACCTGCACTTAATAGCCTTCTGCAGTTGCTGGTCAGTGTGGTCTCCTCTGCATTCGAGAAACAAAGTGTAGACTGGGTGACTGCTTAATGAATACCTATGTTCTGTCTGCAAAAAAGACCAAGTTTCCAGTTGTTTGTTACTTCTTCACATCTTGTTCCCTGACCACCATCTCTATCTCAGGGTTGCTAAAGTGCTCCAATGAAGCTGTGTGCAAGTAGGAAGAACAGCACCTCATTTTCCACTTGGGAACTCTACAACCTTCTGGACTCCAAGATAGAGTTCAACAGTTTTAGGGCTTGAGGTATCTTCACCCATGTCCTTACCCCAACCCCCACATACCAGGCCTTGTTCTGTGGTCTGCTAATACACACCACGGCACAGTGGTTAGGACTGCTGCCTCACAGCGCCAGAGACCCGGGTTCAATTCCCACCTCAGGCGACTGTATGGAGTTTGCACATTCTCCCCATGTCTGCGTGGATTTCCTCCCACAGTTCAAAAAAAAACGTGCAGGTTAGGTGAATTGGCCATTCTAAATTGCCCGTAGCATTAGGTGAAGGGGTAAATGTAGGGGAATGGGTCTGGGTGGGTTGCGCTTAGGCAGGACTGTGTGGACTTGTTGGGCCGAAGGGCCTGTTTCCAAACTAAGTAATCTAATCTAATCACTACCCATTAGCCACGAGTAAATTTCTTCTCTCCACCCCACCCCCACCAAAAACTTTTGTAGCTTGGACTGTTTCAATCAGAGTAACCATTTCAGCATTGTTTTTAGTAAGGTTCTAAATGACATTTTGAATGCTTATGGTTTTTGTTTACTTGGGAATGTTATGCACCTTAAACTGAGCAAGAATGACTGAAATGTCTGTTCTTTTGTTCTCCCTAGGACATTTACTTCCATTTATTGTAATCAGATATATAGTGCTTATTAACTATTTAGTCATATTTTTCTAAAGTGGGGAATTATTTCCACATTGCATGATTGGTTTTGAAATTTGGAGACACTTCATGCAAAGGCTAGAAAAAGTTTGGAAGCTAACTTTGAAATTATATTTTTACTATTTGAAGATAAGTGATCAGGGACAAAGGGTAAATGGAATTGTCATTAGATGGTGGAATAGGCTTCAGGATCGTCACTAATTCGTGCTTCATGCATCCATTTTCTGCCTTGTGCGGCATCTTTCTTTGTCCAACCATTCTCTTCCCCCTCTTTCTCTTTCCCCCCCCCCCCCCCTTTTTTTTCCATTCTGGAGTTGAACTAGGGGCTGCAAGGGAGTTGGAAGGAACTGAGCAGTATTGAGATATCTTCATGGTCTTTGTTCACTTTTAATGTGAACATGCATCACTGATGTCACGAACACTAAAGGATTTGCCCCCAATGTTAGACCTAAATGCATCCAACTTGCATACTATTGTTTCTAACAACAAGACATTCCAAGCTGTTCTGCACTCCAATAAATATTTGTGCAGTCACTAATGTTGCAATTTGTATGAAACTGCTTGCAACCTGTTGTGTCACAACTTAATATGCATTTCCCATGTTGATTTAAACAAATGTTGAACTTGTTTTGTCATATACTCTAGTACAATGAGAAGTTTAAAAGATGCCACATTAAAGCACCAGCACCATCTTGGGTACACAGGTACCTAGGTACAGATTCATAATAAATTCTTGAGGGGGGAAAAAAGAATTGGAAAAGTAAAGAAATAAAAATCCAGCATTACAGATCGTAGGAATAACTTTTAAAAATAATGTAAAGCATTTAAAAAGTTCAGAATTTTGTACTAAGTTCTTTTCAATCAATCCACACTGGCATCTACTCTCCAGTAACTGAAACAGACCTCCTCCACATGTTCTGGACTTGTCACACTTGAGGTGCCATCCTATCACCTCAGGGCTCAGCTCACTGATGCCACTGTGCCCACATTTGCTCTGCAACTGGGAGTCCCTGCTCCGGGCCTACCGTGACTGCAACCAGGAATCCCACTTAGGCTGCAGATGTCCCTTTGTCACCATCTTGAGTCTGCTGCTGCTCTCAATTGCCAGAGGACATCTTTGCTGCCATTACCTCCAATTACAGGAGAAGCCGCATTACCGCTCCGTGCACAGCCCCCTCCCAGCTGCTGCACCAATGTTGCTGACAGCAAAAAAGAAAACAAATGAGCTGCCAGACGAAGTGGTGGAGCCTGATATAGTTAAAACATTTAAATGACATCTGGATAGATTTGAATAAGAGTTGAGGGATATGGGTCAAATGCTGGTGATTGGGACTAGATTAATTGAGGATATCTGGTTGGCATGAATGAGTTGGGCTGCTATGACTGACCCTAAAGGGAAAAAAACGTGAAAGAGCAGAAGCAAAAAAAACTTCAGCTTGTCATAATGCTGTTATGGCACAACCAAAAATTAAACTGTTCAAATGTAGTTAGCTGAATAGTCTGTTTTGGGTTTGAGCTTTCAATTTTCACCATGGTTAATTTAAAAAGGTTTTGGTTTTGTTCAGCTGTAGTTTCACCTAGTTTGCCTTTTTATTGTTTTCTTAATTTCAGGTTATTAAGCCTTCCCTTTTTAAAAATGACAGGTTTCAGAAACAATACCTGATACTTGAATTGCTCTTGCATAGTTCTTGGCTGTTCAGAACTGCCAAGTGTTGCCACAAATCAGGCAGGTGGTAGGAACCTGTATTAAATTGTTTTCTTTTCTGGTTATTTTGCCCCCCGCCAGTGATTACTAACATTTGATTCAGATAACTAAAGCAGTAATTTACTTTCCACTTTCAAAGCTTGAGGTTTTATTTATATTGAATCATATTAAACACCACTATGGTAGTTAATGTAAAACAGGAGACCTGTCAAAAGCGTGAACAGAATATACTGCGTATGATTGAAGGCATGACTTTTGCAGCAAACTGAAATAAGATTTGATTGCTTAATGAGAAGCTAGTTTGTTTATGGAAACTGAGGAGTTAGAATTCAGTGTGGATAATTGGGTTGAAAGTTTATTTGGTTTCAAGATTGAATAGACAAATGCAAATTGTAATTTTTAGTCTGACTAAAATCAAATTAGGCCATCTTTGTAAGGCTGAATAGAATATTGGGCAACAATTATAATACTAATTCAGTTCATGGATGTTGCTGGTGTTGAGCTGTTTTACTGTAGTTTCCAGATGTGCTTATTAACTTCTGCATTAAGCAGTGGCCATGTTAAATCTAGATTGTGCCATATTTAACTTTATGGTTGCACAACTTTTTTTAGGAAGTTGTGCACTCTATGAACTGATGAACAATATTTCAAATATACATAAAAGGTTTGTTCAGATGAATGCTAATCCAAATTGTGTTCTTTATATAAAGGGTTTCTCAATCTAGTGTGTAACAACTCACTGAAGCAGCATTTAATAACTTGCCCCTGTCTGTAATGTTGTCTTGGTTATGGAGGTTAGGAGGCTATTACATTGCTAATTTTCCTGCCCATACAAGTCCTCTGGCTTTGCTTTGCATATTTACTTTGTTCTACTCCCTCATATTTTAGGTGTTTTTTATGTGCAGAATCAAATGCTACTGCACTTGTCCATCAAAGACTAAAAGAATTAGTGGAAGTTTGAGGCGAAATAGGAATCATGAAGCAGTCACAACAGAACTAATAGGTAAAGTGTATGACGTAATTATTTGTTTTCTATTCTATCGAATGTCAGCTGAATTTCTAAACTGCAGTTTCATTCACTGCTAATGACTGGGTGTTGTCAGACATCTGTGGTTGTATTTGTATGATCCTGTAGACTTACAAGAATTTTGAAATACAAATAAAATCTTTTCTTTGGCAGGAAATGGTTTCTCAGGGATTTTTTATTTGTGCTTGGCCTTGATTCTTCACCCGAGGTGGCTTTGAATAAATGTGCAGTCAAGAGTTTAAAAAGTCTGTTGTGCCTGGGTCACCTGATCAGAGAACATAATTCTCCTCTTCGCCCTCCCCCAGTTTCCAATTATTCAATAATTCCATAGCTTTATCAATTGCTTTACCATTTCACCATTACCTTGATTACACAGATTATTTTAATATTGACCTCATTAACCCCACTTTCTCTTACTTTTATTAAATAGCGTGCCTTCTGTATTTTATATTTCTAGCTGCTTCCTTTTCTAGGTAACAAGTAAAATAACAAGTTTATCAAGACTCTTGGTTATTCTTATGCTTCATCTCTACACTTTTCAGTATTTGTACAGTTGCTGCTACTCATCTACAAAATTTACTTTTAGTTCAGCCACTTTAAGTTTGCTCCTGATTTTGTTTGTTTGTTTGTTTCTTTCTTTCTTTAGGTGGAAAATTGCTATCTGTCAAGTTTCACATTTTGGTGATACACCTCTAGTCATAAAATGGCAGCAAACAAGACCAAAGGCCAGAATTCCTTGGCTCTCCATAAAGTGATTATGGTTGGGAGTGGTGGTGTGGGAAAGTCTGCCTTGACGCTACAATTCATGTATGATGAGGTAAGAGTACTTTTCTCAAACTGTGTTGAATTCTTTAGCAGACAAATATTTTTGCATGTTTCTCATGGTCATAAAATGTTCGGCGTGGACACAGTCCCTTCGGTCCAACTTCATGCTGGCCAGATATCCTAAATAAATCTAGTCCCATTTGGCCCATATCTATCTCAACCTATCCTATGCATATTTCCATCCAGATACCTTTTTTAAAATGTTATAATTGTATCAGTCTTCTGGCAGCTCATTCCATGTACTCCTCACCCTCTGCGTGAAAAAGTTGCCCCTTTAGGTCCCTTTTTAAATCTTTCCCATGTGTCCGTTAACCTATGCCCTCTAGCTGACTTCCCCCACCCTGGGGACAATGCCTTGTCAGTTCACCCTATCAATGCTCCTCATTATTTTATAAATCTCACCCCTCGGCCTCTGCTCCATGGAAACTAGCCCCAACCTATTTATTACCCCCAATACCTCAATCCCTTCAACCCTGGCAGCATCTTTGTAAATCTGTTCTGAACGCTCTGAGGATCTGTACCCTGCAGTAAATGTTTGGTTTTATTTCAAGCCACAGTTTATAGAAACTCATCTGTCAGTTGATTGTCTTTCTCAATTTCTTTTTAGTTATTGAGACTTTCGTAAGCTGGCTGCACCATCAGTTGGCAGAAATTAAAACATCTTTGAAAACTTATTATGGAATGATTGCATTAGTATAATTAAAATAACTTGTAATTTTCTAAATGGTAAACATTGTTTTGACACAAACATGAAGCTTTTCATCTTGGTTGTCAGGACAGGCATGCAGGAAAATGAGCCCCCTAAGGGACACCAGTTTCTGTGAAAGAGGATTGGACCATGCTTCGGGTGGAGATGCAGCAAGAACTGTTAACTGTCAATCTTGGCTCATACTCCCTCAAACCTTGAAAATTCAATCTGAGTAGACAGGGTTGGTGAATGCAGTATAATTGGCAGTCTCCAACCTTTTTATTTTGTTAATGGAAAAGGTACAACATGTGGACAAATTCATTACACCTACAAATCAATCCTCACTCGCTGTATATCATCAAAACCAGTGAAAAGATGTATGGCTGTCACTTTTGATGGTACCCAATTTACTTCTACTTAACCTAGAAAAAGAAATTGTCTCAAAATTAAGTGAAGCTAGCAATTACTTTTTAGTTTGCAGAAATTCATGAGTGATATTGTCCATGATCAGAATGCTGATGTTAAATCAAAAAGCTATTTTCTCTATTGCACAACTGAGTGCTGTATGAGTTTTATTGCTGTGATGTGTTGCTGGAAAATTGCAGCAGGTCAGGCAGCATCCATGGAGCAGGAGAATCGACGTTTCCTGAATTCCTGAAGAAGAGCTTATGCCCGAAACATTGATTCTCCTGCTCCTTGGATGCTGCCTGACCTGCTGTGCTTTTTCAGCAGCACATTTTTCAGCTCTGATCTGCAGTCCTCACTCTTTTTCCTTTATTGCTGTGATGCCAGATATGTATGGTATATAACCAGCGGATTGTATCAAACACATTATTTTTAAAGTCACAGTGGTCATCCCACTGTACTAGCAAACCTTAATGCTTTATCCAACATCAAATGTGACTCTGCTATTAAATTCCTCCACCATGCTAAAAATTGAACTGGAAGCTAATTTTAGGATCAGTTAGTGGGATTCATTCACTTGTTGAAAGCTACATTTTCACACACGTGACTCTGTTCTTTGTAGGCAAATTAATTTTGTCCCTATATGGCACCTGTTTCATTGCAAGAAAGATTGTTCTTGTGTGTTGGTCCTGATGAATACAAGATGAAAGGCTTCAACTTTGTCTTATTAACAGCGTTTAAGTTCTGTACTACCAAACAATTTATCTAAATATTCCTTATTTTCATGTTTAAATCAACTATGTTGAGATATCCTTATTCTTGGCTTAGGGCTGATGCTTAGTGGGCTGAATTTATTGCAAATTGACTGACAGGATTTTGGTGACGCATCTTAAGTGTAGCAAACCAAGCACAACAGGAACCAAAGTGGATGAAGTGCTTGCCTAAGACCAGAAGAAGTAGGAGCAGGCTGTTCAGTCCATTTGTTGTGGCATCAGTTATTTTGTTCTATGATTTGATGCAGTAGAGTGAATTGCCAAGGCAATTAAAAATCAGCCACATGGATGTGGGACTGGAGGAAAGCACATAAGGATGGCTGATTTCTTTTCCTTCTGAAGATTAGTGAGCCACTTTGATTTTGTCACATTACAGCAACTTTAAGCTTTTTTTTTTGAAAAGAAAACTGAATTCTAATTTTCAAATTACTGTGATTAGATTTGAACTTCCTATACTAGCTATGTCCTTTCTCATGCTTACCAAATTTTAAGGTACTGTCAAATGAGGCTCAAATTTTCACGGTTCACTTAATGTTTTGATCCAACATATGTAGCATCTCTCATTTATTGGCCCATATCTGGAAATACTACCTGCTTCATTCCCCTTCACCTGGTGCAACTGCTGTAAAAGTGCAAACAAGTCCTTTAAACCTCAGTCTTTACTACACTTGTCTCCTTTCTGCCAACCATCTCCTTTCCAATGAGATACAATAACTGGACAATTGTGATTATTTACAAAAGAGTGAACATTTTGTAATGTTAACCGATCCATATGATTTAATCCAAGGTGTATCTTTGTGATTTCGAAGTTCATTAACTGCCAAAGTGGAGTCTCATCCATGTTGTCATTTTACTTGCCCTGTCCCACCCGCCCTCCCAATTTTTTTTTGTGTGAAGCATACTCCACTCTGTTGTCCCAGCACTTGAGTTACATGAGATGTATGACACTTTTTTAAAATCTGTTTTCTTTGTGCATCTTTTATCTCCCACGTTGTCACTGAGGTTGTCATTATATCACTTGCTGATTTTCGTTTTCTTTTCCTTCTCCTTCTCTGCCCAACCACACCCCATTTTCCCCCTCCTTTCTGAGCCCTGTTCTCTTTCTAATCACTAGTGCTTAATCAAAACCCTCTATCCTGGTTTAAAAAATATGACGTTTGCTCCTGTTCACACACCTTCATATTTTAAATTATTTTGTCTTAAGCCTAGTCTGCACTTCTGTACTGGTAAACTATCTTTAATTTATCTCACAGCCTTCCTACCCCCCCCCCACCACCACCCCCGCCCCCCCCCCCCCACCAATCTGCAAATATGCAGTGATCATTTTAACCATTTCTCTTCACGTCCATGTTTTTGTGCTCCCCAGTCTCTTTAAATTTCGATTGGGTGAAAGCTACTACCTAATCTTTAAGGCACATATGCTTACTGCCTCTTGTCAGCATACTATTTGTCAAGTCACTGCCATAATTGACTTGCTCAACTCCATTACCTCTAGTAATCTTGTCTGTCTTCTATTCCTTCTCCATTAGTAAAAGTTTCACTGTCCTGAGTTCTGGGCCATGGGGCAAGTGGCTTTTTCTATTTCTTCAGAATTAGCTTAAATCTGTCAACCTGACCTTGCGATGAAATGGTATTTTCCCCTTGTATAAATGGTTGATTTTTTTTCATGCCATAGAGTTGAAACTGCATATGGTGTCTTACTGGTTTCAAAAATTGCCCTACTTTTTTTGTGTGCAAGTCCATCAGCCTCTAGCTGTGTCTCAGCCAAATCTAGACCAAGTAGTAGTTCTGTCAGTGAAACTTATCCAATACATGGTCAAATCTTTCTGGAAGAAGTGCAGGGATTTCAACCACTTGTCGGAAGCCAAATAATCTACTTCCAGCTGTTTGCCAATTTGCACTGGTTGTTGAGAAATACAGTGGGCTGGGTTACTGACCTTTCACTTTAACATTGACTCTTTCCCTTGTGCAAACCGGACTCCCTGAATTTAAAAATCATTGTCAAGCTCTTTGAAATTTGGCCTCATTATGCAGTCCTACAGTCTGTTGTTTAAAGAATTTTTTTTCTTCTGGAGACTAAATGTGTTTACTTGCCTTGAACATGGAGGTGTTTTTCCATTTTTATTACTTCTGCAAAGATCCATTCATTTGAAACTAATGAGTCTTCACACAAGAGTGAACATAAGAACTGAAGTGTAAGGGAAAAACAAGCTTATTTATGTATTTTTGAGCAGGAATCAAATTTTGAAATGTATGACTGCACTTAATTCTAAAATGCTGGGGGGTTGGAAAAATAAATATCCATTCCAATTCCATCCTTAAAAACTTGTGTTCAGACCAGAAAGCCTATTATTGAAATGGTGGTTGTTCTTGTGGTTTACCTTTTTAGTTTGTTGAGGATTATGAACCTACAAAAGCCGACAGCTACCGGAAGAAAGTGGTGCTGGATGGTGAGGAAGTCCAGATAGACATCCTTGATACTGCAGGCCAAGAAGATTATGCTGCTATCAGGGATAACTATTTTCGTAGTGGAGAAGGCTTCCTCTGTGTCTTCTCTATCACTGAACAAGAATCCTTTGCAGCTACAGCTGATTTCAGGTGAATTTTATACAATGTTCAGTTTTTTTTTTAAACTTTAAGGTGATGGCAACTTGCAAAGGAATTATTTGATGCAAGGAAAGTCCAGCTTTGGACTGTATCAATTGGTTTTCCAATATGGGCAAATTATTCTGACTTCTAGTTATAACCGTGATTTTAAGATTTTGTTTGTTTTGTGAAATTTGAGGTCATGTGTCCTGTTCTGGATTCTGAAACTTGGATGGCATAGTTACAAGAGACCCAGGTTGCTTTTATTAGGAAGAATGTGAGATATAGACACCTGCAAACAATGACCTGAAAAGCTATATTTACAATGGTTAGAATTGGTTTCCAAGTCCCGGCAAAGTATTAGGAATATCACATTTGTTTTGTTAATGGTAACACCAAAGCTATCTTTTTCCTTCCAAGACACAATGGAGTTTGACAGCAAGAATAGATGAACAACATCCTATTTAGATGCAAAGTGTTTTTTTTTTGAGAGGAAAATAATCCATGGAAAGCCATTGTATAGCCCCAGGTTATTTCCTAAAACAAATTCACCAAACTTCAAGTAGAGGCAGCAAGACCCTTTGCACACAATGTTGAGATTGAAGATAAAATGATTTAAGATAATCATACAGCACAGAAACAAACCCTCTGTCTGACCATAATCCCAAATGAAATAGTCCCATCCGTATACAGTTGGCCCACATCAGGAATTGACTGGAAGAGGATACCAGCAGGAAAGACCGTGAAACAGCAATAGCAGGAGTTTCTGGGAGTAATACAAAAGAAGCAGCAAAAATCCATCCCCAGGAAATAGAAACCTTTTTGGTACAGGAAGGATGAGTTAACCATGTCTGACTAGCATAAAAGCAAAAGAGAAAGCATATAATGGGGTGAAGGGCATTGGGAAACTGGAGGATTGGGAAGACAATTAGAGCACCAAAAAAGAAATAAGGAGTGAGATTAAATGAGGGTAAGCTAGCCAGTAATACAAAAGAAAATGGTAAGAGTTTCTTTGGATATAAATGGCAAAAGTGGACATTGGGCCTCTGGAAAATGACAACACTGGAGAGATAGTAGGGAGCAAGGAAATGGCTGAGGAACTGAATAATTACTACTTTGTTTTTTTACTGTGGAAGACACAGTAATGTCCCAAAAATTCAGAAGTCAATGCAGAGCTGAGTATGGTGATCATCACCAAGGAGAAGGTGTTTAAAACAAAACTGAATGGCCTGAAGGTGGATAAATCACCTGGACCAGTGTTCTGAAGGAAATAGATTACCACTAACACCTTCTATATCTTTTTAGCTATCGGGTATCGCTAGAATCAGGGAGGGTTCCAGAGGACTGGAAAATTGCTAATATGACACCCCTGTTTAAAAAGGGAATAAGGCAAAATATGGAAAATTACAGACCAATTAGCCTCACCTTGACCGTAAGATCCTGGGATCCATTGTGAAGGATGAAATTTCTGAACACTTGGTAATCCATAAGGTAAAATGGGGCAAAGTCAGCATGGTTTCATCAAGGAAAGGTCATGCCTGACAAATCTGCTAGAATTTTTTGAGGAAGCAAAGAACAGGTTAGACCAAGGACAGCTAATGGGTGTTATCCACTTGGACTTCAAGAAGGCCTTTGACCAGGTGCTGCATAGAGGCTGCTGAGTAAGATAAGGGCAAGGAGCTAGCATGGAAAGAAGCTTGGCTGTCTGGCAGAAAGCAGATGGCAACCGGTGACAAGTGTTCTGCAAGGCTCAGTGTTGGGACCACAACCTTTGTAACTTTGTAAATTAATAATCTAGATGAAGGAACTGAGGGCATTCTGGCTAAGTTTGCAAATGATGCAAGATATGCAGAGGGGCAGGTAGTACTGGGGAGGCTGTAGTAGGATTTGGATAGGTTAGGGTAGGCAAAGAAGTGGCAGATGAAGTACAATGTATGAGGTCATGCACTTTTCCACGAAGAACAGAAGCATGGACTATTCACTAAATGGGGAGGAAAATTCAGAAGTCTGAAGTGCAAAGAGATTTGGAAGTTCTAGGAATCTCAAAGGAAACTTGCAAGTTGAGTCAGTTGTTAGGAAGACAAATGCAATGTTGGCATTTATTTTGAGGGGACTTGAGTATAAAAGTAGAGATGTACGTCTGAGGCTCTATAAGGCTCTGGTCAGGCCACACTGAAGTTCTAAATTGGAGAAAGGCTAATTTTGACGATATTAGGCAAGAACTTTCAAAAGCTGGTTGGGGCAAATGTTCGCAGGTGAAGGGACGACTGGAAAATGAGAAGCCTTCAGAAATTAAATTAAGAGTCCAGAAAACGTATATTCCTGTTAGGATGAAAGGAAAGGCTGGTAGGTATAGGGAATGCTGGATGACTCAAGAAATTGAGGGTTTGCTTAAGAAAAAGAAGGAAGCATATGTAAGGTATAGACAGGATAGCTCAAGTGAATCCTTAGAGTATAAAGGCAGTAGGAGTATACTTAAGGGAGAAATAAAGTGGACAAAAAGAGGACATGAGATAGCTTTGGCAAATAGAATTGAGGAGAATCCAAAGGGTTTTTACAAATCTACTAAGGACTAAAGGATAACTAGGGAGAGATTAGGGCCCCTCAAAGATCAGCAAGGCGGCCTTTGTGTGAAGCCACAGAAAATGGGGGAGATACTAAATGAGTATTTTGCATCAGTATTTACTGTGAAAAAGGATATGGAAGATATAGACTGTAGGGAAATAGATGGTGACATCTTGCAAAATGTCCATATTACAGAGGAGGAAGTGTTGGATGTCTTGAAATGCATAAAGGTGGATAAATCCCCAGGACCTGATCAGGTATACCCTAGAACTCTGTGGGAAGCCAGTGAAGTGATTGCTGGGCCTCTCGCTGAGATATTTATATCGTTGATAGTCACAGGTGAGGTGCCGGAAGACTGGAGGTTGGAAAACGTGTCACTCATTAAGAATGGTGGTAAGGACAAGCCAGGGAACTATAGACCAGTGAGCCTGACGTTGTTGGAGGGAATCCTGAGGGACAAGATGTACATGTATTTGGAAAGGCAAGGACTGATTAGGGATAGTCAACATGGCTTTGTGCGGGGGAAGTAATGTGTCTCGAACTTGATTGAAGAAGTAACGAAGAGGATTGAGGGCAGAACGGTAGATGTGATCTATATGGACTTCAGTAAGATGTTCGACAAGGTTCCCCACGGGAGACTGGTTAGCAAGGTTGATCTCACGGAATACAGGGAGAGCTAGTCATTTGGATACAGAATTGGCTCAAAGGTAGAAGACAGGGTGGTGGTGGAGGGTTGTTTTTCAGACTGGAGGCGTATGACTGGTGGAGTGCCACAAGGCTCGGTGTTGGGTCCTCTACTTTTCGTCATTTACATAAATGATTTGGATGTGAGCATAAGAGATATAGTTAGTAAGTTTGCAGATGGCCCCAAAATTGGAGGTGTAGTGGACAGCGAAGGAAGTTACCTCCGATTACAACAGGATATTGATCGGATGGGCTGAGGTGTGGCAGATGGAGTTTAATTCCGATAAATGCGAGGTGCTGCATTTTGGGAAAGCAAATCTTAGCAGGGCTTGTACACCTAATGGTAAGGTCCAAGGAAGTGTTGCTGAACAAAGAGACCTTGGAGTGCAGGTTCATGCTCCTTGAAAGTGGAGTCGCAGGTAGATAGGATAGTGAAGAAGGTGTTTGGTATGCTTGCTTTTTTTGGTCGGAGTATTGAGTACAGGAGTTGGAAGGTCATGTTGCAGCTGTATAGGACATTGGTTAGGCCACTGTTGGAATATTGCGTGCAGTTCTGGTCTCCTTCCTATCGGAAAGATGTTGTGAAACTTGAAAGGGTTTGGAAAAGATTTATAAGGATGTTGCCTGGATTGGATGTTTTGAGCTATAGGGAGAGGCTGAACAGCCTAGGGCTGTTTTCCCTAGAGCATTGGAGGCTGAGTGGCAACCTTAGAGGTTTATAAAATTGAGGGACATGGATAGTATAAATAGGCAAAATCTTTTCTCTGGGGTGGGGGAGTCCAGAACTAGAGGGCATAGGTTTAGGGTGAGAGGGGAAAGATATAAAAGAGACCTGCGGGGGAACGTTTTCAATGTGGTATGTGTATGAAATGAGCTGCCAGAGGAAGTGGTGGAGGCTGGTAAAATTGCAACATTTAAAAGGCATCTGGATTCCTATATGAATAGGAAGGGTTTGGAGGAATAAGGGCTGGGTACTGGCAGGTGGGACTAGATTGGGTTGGGATATCTGGTTGGCATGGACAGGTTGGACTGAAGTGTCTGTTTTAGTGCTATACATCTGACTGTGACATATTTGGCGTATTCTGTGCCCATATCTCAGGAAGGATGTACTGGTCCTGGAGCATGTTCAGAGAAGGTTCACAACAATGATCCCAGGAATGAAAAGCCTGTAAAGCTTCTCCTTGTAACTGAAACCTTTCATTCCCAGCAACATTCTGAAATCTTTTCTGAACCCTTTCCAGATTATGATGCTTCCTATACACAGGGCAACTAGAACTGAACAAAGGCCTCTCGAAAAGACATCACTAATGTCGTGTACCACCTCAACATAATGTCCCAACTCCTATACTCAGATCTGAGCAATGAAGGATAGCTATACTCCTTAACCCTGTTGACATGTGACATAAACTTCAAAGTGTTATGTACCTAAACCCCTAGGTCTCTGTTCTGCAACACTACCCAAGGTCTGCCCTTGTATTACATTTTGGTAAAACAAGTCTCTCATTTATCCAAATTAAAGTTCATCTGCCATTCCTGAGCCCATTGACTCTATTGATCAAGATCTCACTGTAATCTTAGATACTCCACTATACCACCAGTTTTAGTGTCATCTGTAAACTTACTAATCTACTCCTTCTATATTCTCATCCAAATCACTTCTACAAATGACCAAAAGTGGAGCCAGCACTGATCCTTGTGGAACCCTTCTTGTAAGAGACCTCCCAACTGCAAAACAGCCGCCCTCCACCACCAATCTTCTGTTAAGCCAGTTGGCAAGCTACCCTGAATCCCATGTGATCTAACTTTACTAATTAGTCTACATGCAGGGCCTTGTCAAAGGCTTATTACTAAAGTCCAAGTAAACAACATTACTGTCCTCATCGATCATAAGTTACTTCCTCAAAAAACTGAATTTCCCTTGCACACAGCCATGTTTTCTATCCCAAATTGGTCCTTGCCCCTCCAAATACATATAAATCCTCTTTCAGAATTCCCGCCAACTTACTCGCCTCCAAAGTCAGACTCTCAGGTCTATAGTTCCCAGATGTCACCTTATATCTGTTAAGTAAAGGCACAACATTAGCCACTGTCCAGTTATTTGGGACCTCACCTGTAGTTAGATGATTCGCATAATTGAAAAGAGACTAAGATCAATCTGCCTTTTGGAGGGGTGACTCTTCAATTTGTACCTTAGCTGTGCAAATCAGTTCTGTGATTCTGAGTTACTTAGGTTGTGACAGCAAAATAAAGTCCTTGGTTCTGATAATGTCTAATAACAGATTTTTAGCTGTTATAAAATTAACAATACTTCTGTTTAGAATAAAATTGTCTAAGCATTCTCTTCAGTGTACAAATTTGCTTTTTAGGTTTTTATGGTTTGCATTTAATCTTTTAAGTCCTGTAAGATCCTTTGTGCTTCACTAGAAGTTTGAATTTTTATTATTTGCCTCTAGGAGGATTTTTTAAAATCCAGGATGGGAACTCTTAACTGTTTGACTTTTGGAAATTAATGTTTCCATTTGTTCAATATGTCAATATTGAATAACTTGCTAACAAATTATTGTTCATGTAACTGTGTAATCTTGGTCTTTTATATGGATTTTGCTGTAGCCTTAACACCATGTGGATTCTTTTAAAATTTGAAATGTGCCACTTTTTTCACTGAACAGCTGTTATGAATAAGTACTGTTTAATGCTGTTGATGACTGGGAGTAAGCAGTTAAAATTGGCATTTGGGCATAGCTGGACACATTTTTACATATCCATTCTATCTGGGATGGTACTTCTAATGGGTGGTTCTGGAGCAGTGTCCTAAGGCATTAAAGCTAAGGTGTTGGGCTTCTAGCTGTTGCTGTCCGCTGTGAAACTTGGCTTTTTTTTTGTAATCTCTCAAAGTAAATGTAATTAGCTGAAGACTGTAGCATGTACTTGGCACATCTAATTGAAATTAGATGCACACACTTTCTGCGCTTGCATGTTGGGCCCTACCATTGTTGAGGATGAGAATTTTGTCTTCTGTGTCTGCTCAATTGTCCACAATTTGAGGGTTTCAAAGCTTTGTGATCTCACTTGTAGAAACTTTTCACTATCTGTGCCTTGTTGCTGTTGCTTCTGTTTAGCATGTATGTGAAGGCGCTTCACTAGGTTAGCGTCTCATTTTCAGGTATGTCAGGTACTCTGGATTTATGAAGTTTGTAAAAGAACATGTTCAGTGTTTGCCTTCTGACTTGATTTGAGGTTTAAGAAATATGCAGCTTCTTTTAGTTACAGATTAAGTTTCCAATTCTGATGCACTCTCACTCAGCCATACAGCATGGAAACGGACCCTTTGATTCAATTAGTCCATGCCGGACATAATCCCAAACTAATCTTGTTCTGCCTGCTCCTGGCCGATATCCTTCCAAACCTTTTCTATTCCTGTCCTTGTTGAAATGTCATGTTGTAACTCTGCCTGCATCCACCAATTCATTGGAAACTTCATTGCACACGCAAACCACCCTTTTTTTTGGTTCTTAAAAATTACCCTTCATGTCTTTTTTAAATCTCTCTCCTCTATCTTACTGTCTCCCCTTGTCTTGAAATCTCCATCCTCAGGGAAAGGCCCCTACCATTAACTCTGCCTATACCCTTCAGATTTTATAAATCTCTAAGGTCACCTCAATGTCCTATGCTCCAGTGAAAAAGTCACAGCCTCTCCAACCTTTTTCTATAATTCAAAATTTCCATCCCAACAATGTCCTGGTAAATCTCTTCTGAGCTGCCTGTAGCGCAATATCCTTCCTTTAACAGGGTGGCCTGAAGTGGATTCTCCTTTTTGACCAGTTTTGAACTACTAAAATTTTATAAATTTTGCCTAGTTCAAGTACTACGCAACATGAGGAATGTGTCCTCTGTGTGAATTTTGGCCCTGGACTTGGCAAGAATTCTGTCATCACTGTTGCCATATCTATGTCGATTGGAGAGGATGAAGTCATGTAGGTTGTTCCCTTGTGTTGGTTCTGTCATTTCTCTTGATCCTACTAGTATAAACCATAGTTTTGTGAAATGGTGTGGTTTTCTTCAGTTTCTGTTACATTTTGTCTTAACTTTGTTGAGCAGCTTGCTTTTTCCACGAGTAATAACACTAGACTATCCATATCTGCAGCATCTGATAATCCTGTTTCTGGAGTTCTTCCATTCATGTACTGAAATTGAACTGTAAACTAAGTTGTAGGTGAATTTTGAGGGTTATTTCTGTTCTAATGGATAAATAATAGCCCTGATCATTATGACTTCAATTCTCTGTTGTATCCTCTGACTCTGCAAGGAACAAAGCTAGTAGTATTGTGTGTATTTCTAATTTTCTTCTGACTTATGTCGAATGACTTGTATTCATTGTATCCTTTTGTAGGAGTTAAGACAGTCCAGTTTATAGATCTCTAAACTAATGTCAGTACAGCTTTTTGACATAATACATGGGGGGGGGGTTTAATGTAAGTTAGAATTTTGCATCACTGATCCAATTTTCAAGGAAAGGAAACTTTTGTGATTATGTAATCTACTGCAGTTGTGCACTTTATAGCATTGACATTACTTTTAGTTGTAAGAAAATGAGTAGGCCTTGAAACCCAAAGAGCCTGTTTCACTACTCAATATTGTCATAGCTGATTTGCTAATTGTAGTTGTACTTGAATGCTAGCTGTCTATTCCTCATATGAATGCATTTGTCTCAACATTAAATGGGCATGAAACCTCTGCTTTGTTGTTCTTACTAATACATGTGTTGTCTATTCACTGAACATGTGTTCTTGCCACGTAATTGTCCTCTTCTCTCACATTCCCACTTTGTATTCTATACAAATTTGGATACAATACTGTCTCTTGTAAGCCTATACAGTAACATGGATAGGAAATAACTAAGCTACCATCATGAATCCTTGTACCATTCCACTAGTTACATAATAATATCTTTAATTACAGTAGCAATGCCTGCTAGATTCTTGGCTGGATTTATCAAATCACATGCACTTTCAGTCCACTTAGCCAGATGTTGGAGCTTTCAGGTGGTCCAGATTGACATAATAGACTGAGTTCATGTCACTTTTTTGCTTAGTTTTCTGCTTCTCAGCTGTTTATTTTTTAAATTTAATTTCCTACATGAAACTGTGTCTCTTCATTCAGAATGTATTGTGATCCTGTTAAGAGGATGGCATTGCAAGCCTCGAGTTGAAACATATTGTCATTAAAAAAAAATAAAAAATTCTGATAAATACCATATTCTCCAGAAGGCCATAATTCATTTAACCAACATTTTCCAATGACACATTTTGTCAAACTACAAGAGGAACAGACTTAAGATTCCATTAGAACGATTTTTAAAATATAGTAATTTGGACTTGTTCCAGGGAACAGATTCTTCGGGTAAAAGAGGATGAGAATGTTCCCTTTCTGCTTGTTGGCAATAAATCCGATTTGGAAGACAAACGACAAGTATCGGTGGATGAAGCAAAGAACAGAGCTGACCTATGGAGTGTGAATTATGTAGAAACATCTGCAAAAACAAGAGCCAATGTTGATAAGGTATCCCAATTTTAATTGAATGTAATACCTCTGGTGGTGTATACGGGTTCATTCATACTCTTTCAAATGTATCCCTTAAAATTTAAGTCTTTTTTTTTTGTTTCCTCTTGGAAAAATTTCCTTTCTCTGAATCATTAGTTGTGGCTTTGGTTAATAGCACATGAATATGATAGGTTGGTTAATTTGTGCTAAACTTTTGAAATTCATAGGATGTGGGTGTCACTAGCGAGGTTAGCATTTATTACCTGTCCCTAATTGCACAGAAGGCAGAATGCTGTGGGTGTGGAATCACGTGGGCTAGACCAAGTAAGGATGCCAGGTTCCTTCCCTATCGGACATTGGTGAGCCAGTGAGGTTTTTTTTAAACAATGATTCATGGTCATCAGACTCTAATTTCCAGAACATTACCTGTGTCTCTGGATTAACAGTCCAGTGATAATACCATAGGCCAATGCCTTCCCACTGAATTGCACAGAATGGGCCCTTTCTGAATTGGATTTAACTAGTGTGCAGTTTGCCATTGCCCAAGTATATTCATTACTTTTTGCTTTTGAAGACTGACGTTACTGGTTTTATTTTCCAAAAACAATTGTTGTCAAGAGATGTTAGATATTAGTGACTTGAAGGAAGAAAATGAATGTACTGCAGCCAAATTTGCTGGTTCAAAAATAGGTGGAAACACCAGCTGAGATGGATCCAAACATGATTGATAGTATGGTAACACAGATTTAAGTGAACAAAGTCTGGCAAATGGAGTATGATTGTGAGAAATTGAGTGTTCTCAATTTAAAAATCAACAAAGTAACAGTATATTACTCAAATGGAGAAAAAAACTGCAGAAAGCTGAAATACAAAAAAGGGATGTGGGAGACTTGCGCATGAAGCACAGGGTGAGTGCCCAGGTGCATCAGGTAATTGAGAAAGCTAATACAATGTTGGCCCACATTTTCATGAGGGTTGTAGAGTAGATTAGATTAGATTACATTACAGTGTGGAAACAGGCCCTTCGGCCCAACAAGTCCACACCGACCCGCCGAAGCGCAACCTACCCAAACCCCTACATTTACCCCTTACCTAACACTACGGGCAATTTAGCATGGCCAATTCACCTGACCTGCACATCTTTGGACTGTGGAAGGAAACCGGAGCACCCGGAGGAAACCCACGCAGACACGGGGAGAACGTGCAAACTCCACACAGTCAGTCGCCTGAGGCGGGAATTGAACCCGGGTCTCAGGCGCTGTGAGGCAGCAGTGCTAACCACTGTGCCACCGTGCCGCCCACCAAGTAGTCCAAGACTAGAAAAGTCTTATTGTGACTGTACATAAGAATGCTGAGAGACTACATCTGGAGTATAAAGTTAAAAATCACAACATCGGGTTATAGTCCAATAGGTTTAATTGGAAGAACTAGCTTTCGGAGCGCCGCTCCTTCAGGTGGTTGTGGAGGACACAATTGTAAGGCACACAAATAATAGCAAAAGTTTACAGTGTGATGTAACTGAAATTATACATTGAAAAATACCTTGATTGTCTGAGTTTTTCATCTGTTCAAATACCATGATAGTTTCACTTCTTTCATGAGCAAAGGCTAAACCGTTCAGTACTCTACTCACTGGAATTTAGAATGAGAGGTGATACTTAAGGGGCTTGACACTAAATGCTGAAATGGTTTACATGAAGTCTAGGGCCAGAATGCATAGTCTAAAAGGTGCCAATGTAAAACTGAGGAAGAACTACTTCTGAGGGTTGTTTTTGTCTCCCCCAAACTCTCTGGCAAGAAATTGCAGAGTCCTCATTATGTAACATCGATATACTTGATCAGTAGGTGAATCAAGAGTTACAGGGAAAGGGCAGGAAGGTGGATGTGCTCAATGTTAGATTAACCACGATCTCCAAATGGCAAAGCAGCTTCAAGTGGCTGAGTGACATATTCCTGACCTTTATGGTGGTTTGGTCTTCAACTGTTGAACTCTTTTGTCATTGAGAAGTCTTGGACACTTGTAAAAAGTATACCGGATCTAATCAAATGACTAAGGAATGTCACAGTACAAATATAACAATGGGTCCAAACAAATTTTCCATAAGGAAATATTTAAAAACTAGCCCATAACATTGCAGGCAATGGCCAACCTTGCATTGACACACACCAATTGAAATAAAATCAAAAGCATTTATCTTTAGATGATGGATCGTTTTTAACATAAAAGGAAATATAGGTAGAGAACCATGTAGATGGATTTGCTTAAACAGCATGGCTTGAATGGAATGTTAATACCTTTTTATCTTCAGTTCCTGATCATAATGAACAATTTCTTGTCCACAAGCATTTTCCCTTCTCCTGCTCCCACTCCCCAGCAAAAAGTCCTATATCTAAATGTACTATAAAGAAAATATTTGTTTTTAAATATTTCTGTACCTATATTTCCTTATGTTAAAAATGATCAGTCATCGAAAAAAATAATGCTTTTGGTTTTATTTCAATTGATGTGGGTGTCAATGCAAGGTTGGCCATTGTAGGCATGGCCAATGTTATGGGCTAGTTTTTAATATTTCATTGTGGAAAACTTGCTTGGACCCATTGTAATATTTGTACTGATATTCTTTAGTCACTTGATTAGATATGTAATAGTTTGAAGTTTCTAGACCCATTTTTCCTGTAGGCCTGCACTTTATCTCCTTGATTGTATGATTCCCTTTTGAAAGTCATATTTGATCCTACATCCTTCGTACTGAGGCTGTGCATTCCTGTTGTTCCTCACTTCAATCCATTGCTATGATTTGTATTGTGCACTCAAAGTAACAATCCTCACTAAGGGGAGATAGTGGCAGAATAGTATTGTCATTGGACTCATGATCGAGGACAATGCTCTGGAAATTAAATAAAAAATCAACTGACATTACTGGAGCAGTGTATACAAGGTGTAGAATTGTTAGGGATACTAAAGGCAAATATTGAGGTGCCAGATATTTTTCTCATTGAAACTAGCATTATGTGTTTAGGTTTGGATATTTTTCAATATATAAAAACACAACAAATGGCCTTGACATTTCTCTTAGCCCAGAGATATCTGTAAATGAGCCGTTCAAGGCTCTTGTCTAGTAATTCCTGCAGTGTAGAATTTACAATTACCTGAGATGAAGTCTCTTGGAGAAATTACCATGCTTAAGGTAGAAACAACATAGTATAAACAGAGACCGTGGAGGATGTAAATACTGTATATTCTACGTGACTCTCAATCCACTAATGGTTCACAGCTAGCAGATCAGGTCTATGCTGTGCAGTAGCAACTGCTGGGAAATTAAACATCTAACATGAGATGGAGGGTCTATATCCCTATCACCAGTGGACAGCCTAGCAGGTAGTGTTAAAACAGAGCTGAGGTACTTGCATCATCTTTGGCCAGAGTGCCAAGTGAATGATCCATCTCTGTCACTTCTGGAGATCCTCAGCATTACACAGAGGGCACAGTGGATTAGCACTGTTGCCTCACAGCGCCAGGACATGGGTTCAATTCCAGCCTCTGGCAACTGTTTATCTGTATGGAATTTGTACATTCTCCTCATGTCTGCATGGGTTTCGTCCCACAATCCAAAGATGTGCATGTCAGGTGAATTGGTCATGCTAAATTGCATTTAGTTAGGTATGTTAGTCAGTGGTAAATATAGAGTAGGGGAATGGGTCTGGGTGGGTTACTCTTTGGAGGGCTGGTGTGGACTTGTTGGACAAAATAGGCTGTTTCCATACTGTAGGGAATCTAATTTAATCTACATATGTTGGTCTTTTTGACCAGTTTGACTCATTAATATGCTCAGCCCTGCCAATATTCCAGCAAGAGTTCTGAAGATCTGTGTCCCACTGCTGTACTCCCAGCCAAGCTATTTTCCCCATTTTAATATCTCTCACCTCTTGACTATGTGGGACTTGAACCTGGGCTTCCTGGTCTAGAGTTGGGGACATTGTGCTACAAGAGCCCTACCCTAAATTTTCTTTTTTAGAAAGATTTTTAAAAAGTTTGACTATTTTCTAACTAGTTCTGAACAGGTTGATATTATATACCCCTGCTGCAGGTGAGACTTAAATCTGGACCTTCTGGCCCACGTATAGGGACGTTACTATTCTGCCACTAGGGCACGTAGCCAAGCTTTTTTTTTCAGTCACACCTAGCAGATAAGATTGGTCATGTGGGTCAATCATTTCAGACCCAGGAGCATCATTGCTGCAGTTCCTCACTAGTAGCAACTGAGGCCATACTGCTGCTTGGCAATGTGCTTTAATCAGCGAACAGTGTTCAGATTATTTATGATTCAGTTGCTGGAACAGTCCATCTCTATCTGGAGCAAATTCCAGGCTCTGAATTATTGGCAAGTAAATTTTTGCCATGCAAATTTTAGACTATGATCATATACATTAATGAATCAAGCTACCCTTGATATTCAATGACCTTACCATTACTGAATCCCCAGGAAGTTGATAGTGGGGGATTCTATTGACTAGAAATGGAACTGGACAGCCATACCAATAAGTAGCAACAGCAGCAGGCCAGAGGCTAGGAATTCTGCGAGTGCCCATCCCTAATGGCTGCCCAACAACTACAAGGCACAAGTTAGGAATACTGTCCATTTTGTTGGTTTCTGCTCTGAATATGTAGAGCCCAACACTATCCAGGACAGAACTTGATTGGCACACCCATCAACTGCCTTCAACATTGACTTTTTTTTAATCAGTGTGTTCTCTGCAAAATACCCTGCAGTAATTCACCATGAATTCTTAGCACCTTTTCAAACTTGTGACCTGTACCATGTGAATGGACTAGGGCAGTAGATGCATGTGAAGACCAAACTTCCAATTCCCCTTTAAGTGACACACCATCCTGTCATGACAGTGTGAATAGATGAAATTCTGGGACTCCCTAACAACTGTGGTTGTCCCTACACTGCAGACTGTAGTGGTTAAAAATGGCAGCTCAGCAAAACCATAAGGCAATTGGGTTTGGGTGATATGTTGGGCTAGCCAGCAACACCACCCCATGTACAAAGAAAAAAGATGCTCTCTCAAACCTTTTTCTGTCATTAACTGCAATCATGCTTGATCTGTGACCAAACTTCATTCACTCACCTTTTGATACCTTGGTCAACAAATATTGATTTTTTTTAAAAAAATGTCCTTTAAAGATGATCTACTGTTTGTGGAGGTATTTCAAATGTCTGTTACTTCCTTTGCATGTAGAAGTGTTTATGACACTCAGCTTTTGCATCATTCCTGTACACTCCCCTTTGGCAGCCTGGATGCCCAGGCCAGTGGAAATACCTTGTGTTACATTACTCCTTAAAGCTTGATCAAATCATCCTGTGGCTTTTCATGTTACAGGAAATAAGTCAAGATCAAACAAATTAGTTTTGTGTCCAGTTATCATTCTGTGCTACATTTCTTTCAAGATTTTTATACCCCCTAAAGGATGGGGCCCAAAGCTGTTCAGTATTCCAGGTGTGATCTAATCAGTGCATTGTCAAGATGAATCATGATTGCTACCCTGTTCCTATAGATGTAAAGGCTGTGTACTGTTCTTTTATGCATTTTCTGTACTTGTAGTATTTAATGATCTCTGTGCCTGTACTTCTAAGTTTCTTTGCAACTCCACTGATTTCAACTTGTATCACTAAACAAGTATCCTATCCATTTTGCAACCAATATAGATAACTTCACATTTGTCTGCGCTGAAATTCATTTGTTACGATCATCCCCTAATATTGAATAAATAGTAGATTTGTTTCAGTTTGGCTGTTGGAAAATTTTGGTTATGGGGCTTGCTAACCTTAAGCTATTAACTAATATTGTCAATAGTTGAGGGCCCAATACAAATCCTCGTGGGACACCACTCCTCATAATCTGCAAAGTGGAGTAACTGTTCACTATCCTTTGTCAGTGAGGCAAATAACAGGTCAATAATTTACTTTCGGTTTCCAACTTGCATTTGTATAACATCTTGAACGTAGACACAATACCAAGATGTTTTTGTTGTCAACATTGGAGCTGACATTGGTGCTCCTGAAATCTGGACTTGCCACCTCACACATCATGGGTGCAACTTTCCTTATTTTGTACAAATATTTTAAATCTTAAACAAACAAACATGGAAAATTCCTTGCAGTTTGTTTTAAACTGTGCAAATGTGTGACATGCATTCAATTTCTTTTTTGGCTATGCATAACTTTCAAGTATTACCCTGTTTAGTTCAGTGTCTTTCATTTCAAATGTCAAACTTTTTACATGTCACATTGTCCTTCTATGTACAATTTATTGACCTTTTTCTTTCCTTGTAGGTTTTCTTTGACTTGATGAGGGAAATACGTGCAAGAAAAATGGAAGATAGTAAAGAGAAGAATGGAAAGAAGAAACGGAAAAGCATAGCAAAAAGGATCCGGGAAAGATGTTGCATTTTATAAACTCTGCAGACCAAACAATTTTAGAAGTTTAAGCATACTAAGTATCTCATTTCATTCACTGTCCTTCAAAGTGATTGAAGGTACACTATTGTTTTACACATTCTGGTTTCAGAGCATGAATTGAAGCCAACTTGAGGACACAATTGATCAGGAGGTTTTAATGTGAATCCGAAGCATTGCTTTTCTTTTGCGATGTCAAGTGGTATCTGGGCTTCAGATTTCAATTTTTTTAATGTAAAATACCATTGGCCGTTTCTTTGGGTTAATCATTTCAGTCGTCACTTAAATTGCAGTGAAAACTGGTAACTCACTTCTCTCGCAAGGCAAAGCACTTAGTCCAGATTCAAAACGTGATTTAACAATCAGCATTTGTAGATTCCTATAAGAGCTTTTCGTTTTTCTCTGGTAAAAACCAGAGCTGAAGTGTACTGCTATTTGGAAGATAACTAGTTTGCGTCTCACAGAACTTTATCTTGCTGGATTTGCTCTTTCCTTTCGAGGAAAAAATACTGTCTACTTGTAAGCTGAGTAGGTTGCACTGGTTTTTCACCACTGAATTTTCTAAAATACTTGCTGTTAATAACAGCACTCATTTTTGACCCATTGCAAGCTGAGATAAAACTTACTGCATTGATGGTTTAAAAATCTTAAGTATTAAGAGCAACCTGTAAAATTTAAGTGTTTTCCTTCTAAATGAGCTTACTTGGGTTTTTGGCAGCTCCAACTGGCCGCTTAGCATTTGTTTTGCCTTTTTATGAATGCTAGTTATTGTAGCATTGCCAGTAAACTTAGACTATTGGTGCCATGAATTTCTAATGTTACCTGTTAGTCAAACTATACTTCCAACAGTAGAGTGTACAGCAGCTTGTTTACGTCCCAGTGTCACTCTCTGATATTTGCTACATTGAAATTAAATAGGGAAAATTCCATGTGCCTGTGGTGTCATTACTTTCCTCCCTACAATGTTCTAAACCAGTTTTAGTATGAGTAAAAAGGTGTGGGATATTTAAATAATTAAGCCTAATTCCTCAACAATAAATTACTCCTGTTGTTGCTGTACTAAATAACAGGAATGCATGCTGTTTTAAGCTTGCAGTTTTGTTAATTGGAGTAAAACTGGAATTCTCATGAAGTTTCATTTTTGACTTAATGTTGAGTTACTCAAGCAGTAGTCAGTAGTTTTGCTTTGCTGTTGGCAGATTGAGCACTTGACATCTCTTTCAGCCCCCTGGAATTTAATAAACTTGTTTTGGTCTTGAGAGAGAAGTTTGGGAAGCTTGACCATGAAACTACCTGGGTTAAATTATGATCTCCAATTATTAGATTGCAAATAGTTGTGTATTATATCTACACAAGTGAATGGGTTAGTTTTTTTCCTTTTAGTCACAGATAGGATTTGATCATATTAGTCTTTGATTTCAATGAGCCCCCTACTACTTATGGCCTCTTGAGAAGCTTGCACCTGCTGTGACAGCCCATATAAGGTAGACACCTTGGGGCAATTTTAACGCAACACGCTCACTAGAAACTGATCAAACGTAATATTGGTTTTACTCCCCTCCCAATGGAAGGAAATGTCAGTGGTGAGTAGCAATTGTGTGGTGCAAAATTAGTGTTCCATCTGATTCTGTGGGTTTCCTGTAAAGCAGGTTAGGTTAAATTATCTTCCCAAACTGAGAAACAGAAGGTGGACTCTGTCAGCATGGGATTCCTGAAATTTATGATCAGTTGGGATGAACATGAGTTACTCAGATGTAACAAATTTTGATTATGACTGTAATAGGATGGGGAAAAATTGGGATTCTGTTTGCTAATGTGCTAGACCTGCATGTAGATGGATTTCACTGTATTTGTCATATCAAAGTAATTGTAAGTGGCATTTTGAGGCAGATTCTGGCTTTTCAAATGAGGCACTAATGCACAATAAATACACATGCATATCAAGCCAGGCTGTACAGTAGAAAAGCAGTGTAAAACTTGTAAATAGAAACTTGTCTGAAAATGCCTTAATTTAAAAGCTTTACAGGTTACATCCATCAGGAGTGTGGCAAATGAATTATGCAGACAAAACTGCAAAGAACGTCTTACTGTAATCCTGTAAAATGTGCCATATTTTGGGTCTAATAGCCCAGAACACAATTCAGTTGACTTGATATTTGGGGCTACCATCTTCAGAATTATGCATTTTGGTTCAAATAGTTAAACTTCTTTTTGTAACGTATGTGTTGTCCTTCAAATTATAGTACCCAGCCTACAAGGAGATTAGTGGGAAAATGAAAGAATGAAGATTGGAACTGTTGGGTTTAGAAATCCCCACCAACCAGCCAATGTATTCCCTTTTCTATTGGCTGAAGTTTACTGACACAAGGAATTGAGACATGTTCAAAAAAGCTGTTTGGATTCTTTAACAGTTTCAAAGGAATGCCAGGATGACACCACTAAATCTGAAGTGCTGGGAACCTAGAATGTATCTCATATACAGTAATTTGTTCTGTCGTTTTTTTTTATTTAGGAGCATTGTTTGAATTTTGTCATGTTTTAAACTTTTTATTGTTGTGTATTTGAAAGTAGGAGCTATTTCCACTGTATAGAATTGAGGGATGCCATGGAGAATTGCTGCAAGGTATATGAATCTTGTTTTGAGCATAAGCAATTTGGACACTTTTTTTTTTATAAAATATTTTGTGTGAACAGTGCATAGCAGTGAAATTTGTATAGCAGTGTGAATTATAAGAATGAAAATAATTCTAACCACTAACATTTAGACTTGCAGTATATGTGAAGCCTGGGTATTATGGTGTTATGAAGCTGAAAAACACAAGTGTTAAAAGCTGATGCCCTTGCCCATAAAACATTTTAATTGTATGTTGAACCATTACAAAATAAAATAACACTTTTTTTACAGCATTGTGTTGTAGGCTAAACTTCTCTTTAAATCATGGAGTAATACACTCTCTTTTTCAATCCGTGATCTACCTAAATGATCAAACTTAACTACCACAAAATATCCTCCATTAAAAACTGACCTGAGGAATTTTAGCTTCGAGATCTGATCCCTGCACTTAAGTGTAAAATCAAGGTGTGCTTATTTCAGTAAGGTGGATAGAGGATAATGCAGTCACATCCTTGAATCTAGAGTACAAAATGTTTATTATAGCAAATTTTGTGAACAAGGTTTGATCGCAAATGAAGAAGGTCCCTAATGAAGGGAAGGAATGGGATAAACTTACATCTTTATATGAAATTTGAATTTTATTTATGATGGTGACGTTTTTAAGAATACAAGTCTTTGGTGACCAAAGTGACAATTTGAGTATCATCTGGGGGTGTAATTGGCATCAAAATCGTTAATAGAATGAACCACATGGAAAACCATAAGTGGACGTCAGTCGGAACAGTGAAGTTGAACGACTTCCATAATTGTCTTGTTAGAAGGGTAGAACCATTTTTTTTGGTTATAAACAAGTGAGTAACCACGAAAGAACCCATGAATTGGAAAATAAATAAAATGTAAAATGGTCAGGTTTTGGAGAGGATATTCAAAATTGAGGAATCAACAAATGCAGAAATAATCTGCAATATAGAGAATGGAAGAACAGACTGGATCCAGAGTTCTGGATCATTTGAGATTACAGTTTAGGAATACTGAGACAAGGAATCATTAGCGCACAACTTTTCATTACATAATAAAGGATCTCTATCCCCCACAGAAAACCCAAAGCTTGCTTGAGCAAGACTGTATTAAATATAACTTAAATCTAACAGGGTCCAAAACTTGTCAGTTATTTTACTTTCATTTTATAAGACAGAACTTTAATGTAGCTCTAAGTGACATGTTAAGACTTTGTCTTCCAGTCATCAGAACAAACACATGCCAAATTTCAGATAATATATACCACAGGAGAAAAGGGTGCTGAGTGACACAATCTTGGGTAATTCAAAAACTTGCAAGGCTTGAATATATATTCCTCTTTATTCATTGAAGGTTGCAGTTTCCACATCTGAAAAATGGTCTGTTCTACACCATTCTCCTAGAAAAGCAAATTTTTCAATTCTCGAGTTAAATAAGCCATTTCGTATTGCTGCCCATGCTGTGGGTATGGGATGGTATTTTGCATTAACAGGATCTCGCATTTGCATGAGAATTGTTCTGCCATCACGCAATGATACACAATGCTGCTCAAATGTCCATACGAGTATGACACCAGGATTTTAAAAAATCATTCATGGAATGTGGGTGTTGCTGGCTGACCAGCATTTATTGCCCATCCCCAGTTGCCCTTAAGGTGGTGATGCAACAGCTCAAGGCAGTTCAGTCCACATGCTGAACGTTGACCCATAATGCCTTGTGGGTGGGAGTTCCAGGAACTTGAGCAAGTGACACTGAAGGAATGGTGACAAACTTCCAATTCAGGATGGTGAGTGGAGGGGGACTTGCAGGTGTTGGTGTTCCCATGTATTTGCTGCCCTTGTCGTCCTCGGATGGAAGTGGTCACAGGTTTGGATGGTACTATCTAAGGGTCTTTTGAATTTTTGCAGTGCATCTTGTGAAAGCAGCAGTGTGTACTACAGAATGCAGGTCGTGGAGATAGTGGATGCTTGTGGATGTGGCACTGATCAAGTGGGCTGCTTTATCTTGGTGTTGAGCTTTAAGTGTTGCTGGAGTTGCATCCATCCAGGCAAGTGGAGTATTCCATCACATTCCTGACTTGTCGATACTGGACGTGCTTTGGGGAATTGGGTGAATTTCTTGCTGTCACTTTTCTTGCTTCTGGCCTACTGTAGTAACCACTGGTTTGTGGTGAGTCTAGTTGACTTTGTGGCCAATGGTAACCTTGAAGGAGGTTGAGTGATGGTAACACTGAATGTCCAGGGTGGTAGTTAAATTGTCTTTCATTAAAGATGGTCATAGCCTGGCATTTGTGTGGCATCAAATTACTTGCTACTTGTCCTCCCAAGCCTTGTCATTGTTTGGGTCTTGTTGCAATTGATCGTGGATTGCTTCGGTGTCTGACGAGTCTCAAAAGTTGTTGAACGTTCTCCAATGATTGCACGTCCTCAGTTCTGACCTTATGATGGAGGGAAGATCTTGAAGCAGCTGAAGAAAGTTGGGTCGGATCTCGGATACTATTGTGTGGATCTTCTGCAGAGACATCCTACAGCTGATATGACTGACCTCCAATAATCCATGATCATCATGCTGTGTCTGGTATAACTCCAATCAAAAGAGACTTTGCCCCCTCTGATTTCAATTTTGTTAGGGCTGCTTGATGTTGATTATGTCCTTGAAGTCAAAAGCTGTTTTATTCATCTCATCTCTGGTATTCATTATTTTTTGTCCATGTTTGAACAAAAGCTGTAATGAGGTCAGGAACTAAGTGGATCTGGCAGAACCCAAACTGGGAGTTACTGTGCAATTATTGACCAGATTTAGCTTGATGGAGTTTTTGATAATATGTTCCATCATTTTGAGTAGATTGATTTGGAACAGTAATTGGTTGGGTTAGATTTGTCCTGATTTTGGTTTACAGAACATAACTGAGCAAGTTTTCACATTGCTGGGTAGATGCAGTTATAACTGCACTAGAAGAACTTGGCTAGGGGAGCAATAAGTGCTGGAGCACAAGTCTTCAGTACTATTGCTGGAATGTTGTAGGGCCCGTAGCCATGGCAGGAACCAGTGCCCCCAACAATTTCTTGATATCACATGTGGTGAATCGAACTGGCTGAAGGCTGTATCTGTTCTGAGGAACCACTGGCGGAGGCAGAGATGGATCACTCACTTCTGGCTGAAGATTGCTGTGAATGTTCAGCCTTTTCATCATTAGTTGTTATGGGCTGTATCATCATTGAGAAGAGGATATTTATAAAGATTTCTCCTCCCAGTGAATTGCTTAATTGTTTTCTACCATTCACAACTATCTGTGGCAGGACTGCAGAACATAAATGATCAGTTGGTTCTGGGATGCTTAGGTCCTGCTTGCTGTTTGGCACCCAAGTAGTCCTATTTGGTAGCTTGGTCATTTTGCCACCTCATTTTCAGGTATTTCTGGTGCTCCTGGCATGTCATCTTGAACACTATTGAACCAGGGTTGATTCCTGACTTGATGATAATGGTTGAGTGGGGGATATGCTGAGGCATGAGATTGCAGATTGAGCCATCAACAGCAGAACTCCAGCACACAGTGCCTCATGGATGACCAGGCTTGAGTTGCTGGATCTGTTCAGTCTGTCACATTTAGTACAGCGATAGTAGTCAGTGTGAAGGCAGGTCTCTTATCTTCATTTAAGACTGTGTGTATTGGTCACTCTTAATACTTTCATGGGCTGATGCATCTGCAGCCAGCAGATTAGTGAGGATGAGGGCATGTACTGGATTGTTCTTTCCTCCTCACCTGCTGCAGAACTAGTGTAGCAGCTTTGTTCTTTGGGACTCTATCAGTAGTGCTCCTGTCGAGCCACTTTTGGTTGAGGGATTTCAAAATCTTCTACCAGAGTTCACTTTGCACCCTTGCCACCCTTTGCTTTCTCTAAGTGTTGTTTGACATGAAGTACCAATTCTTCATCTGAGGGACGATGGTACATGCTAATCAGGAGGTTTCTTCGTCCCTGTTTAACCTGAAGCTGAGATTTCATTGGGTATACCATCGATCCTCAGGAAACCAGGGCATTTCCCTCCAGATTGCATACCACTGTGCCTCCACCTCTGCTGGGTTTGACCTGGTTGGACAGAATGTAACCAGGGATGATGGTTGAATGGATATTGTAAGGTATTAGGATTGGGTTTTATGGTCCGTATACTTGAGTACAGAGATAAAGGAGTACAGTGAATAGTTTACATTCACCAATACACCTTGGTAGAGAGTGCAAAACCTTAAGTAAAAATTAGAAAAATTAAATTTAAAATGTCAACATGACCGTTGTTTTCAGTACAAAATAAAATTTAAGTTACAAATTACAGTCCTCATTTAGCCAACGGCCTGCCATCGCTTCACACAGAGCTTTCACCACAAGCTTATGCACACTCTCCTGCTCTGGGCTCAATCTCTATCTCTGTGCTGTTGTCTCGCCACTGACCACCAGCCATCTCACCACAGGCTGCCAGAGTACTGCTCTTAGCATCCAGTCGCTTCCACAATGCCACTGACTGCCAGAGTTCTGTCTGGGCACACTAGCCAACTGCTCTGGGCCCGCATACATTGCTGTTGCTGCCTCCACACATCAGCTCCCTCCAGAATGCAAGTAGAGGGGTGGGGGGGGGAGTTTTTAAAAAAAAAAAATTAAAAACAAGTACAGAAGGAAAGTGGATAAGCTCTGGCCCAGGAGCCCTACTCCTCCACTTGGTATAATTCTGAGTATGACTGTTAGGGTGTTCCTTGACTAGTCTGAGACAACTGGCCAATTTTGGCACTAGCACCTAGATGTCAGTAAGGAGTACTTTGTAGAGTCGACAAGGCAGTTTCTGTTGTAGTATTTTCTGATGCCGAGGTCAATGCCAGATGCTCCATCTGGTTTCATTTCTTTATTGCGTTGAAGTGATTGATAAAACTCTGCTTGCTGGACCTTTGCAGATTGCAGTTTAGAGTCAAACACATTGCTGTATATTCGGAGTCTTGTATTGGCCAGACCAGGTAAGGATGGTAGATTTTCTTACTCAGAGGGCACGGGTGAACAAGTTGGGTTTTCCTCCCCACTATTATTTCATGATTTGTGTTATCAGTAGATCCTTTTTAACACTCATTCCACCATCTGTCACAGCAGGATTCGAACTCTGGTCCCCAGAACACAAGCTGAGTTTCTGGATTAATAGTCTAGTTATAAACCACTACACCATCACCTCCCCTGTAAGTTCTACATCACAAAGACTGGTTGATAGCAAACCTTGTTTTGTTACCAATGGAATACAAACTCTTACTATCCAGCTCATGCTTGCAAAATGCCAAACATTCACAGTTCCAGTACTATATCATAGCACTTGCTGAACAATTTTGAACACTAACAACAGATCTAAGATAATTGCTTGAACTTGTACATTCATATGGAGGGATTTCTAAGCTTCAAAGAAAAGGAATGCTTAGAGAAAGCAATCTGAGCTGATTTTGTGAACTATTCGACACCTTTTTTTCCTCTAGTATAAATTGTTGTGATCATTTGAAATTTGATCCTCTCCCCTCCTGATGAGAACAAGATTAAACATTTGGCAGCATATCTCTTTACAGCTTTGCTTAATGGAATTCTAAAGATCTTATCCTGTGGCTGAGATTTTGCTATCATAATAGTGAAAACAATTTTCCAAATTATTCTGTAAAACTGACAGCAACCTTTGACATTAATGTGAAGCTAATACAGAAATTGAGAATCTAACATTGGTCAGTGATTTCTAACTTCTACACAGCATGTTATGTTAAAATCCTCATGGATGGTAATCTTTAGAAACCATTCCAATGATTGAGTTTTCTCTTGAAAGCAGCAATATCTTGCTTTTAAACTACCCTGAACAAAGTTATCTTGCCTTTCTGGATGATGCTGAAAACCCTACAGGTAAGAAACACTGGCCCTGGAAAAACATTATTTAAATTGATTCCTTTTTTTAATATTCCAGCTTTGTCAGCATCTAATGTGTCCATTCTGAAATGCATTTTGCTCTGACTTTTGTAAAAGTTGAATGTCACGTGCAGCTTGTGAACTGAGAATTCACTATGGTGATTGGCCACTAAACACTGTTAATGGTTAAGATAACTGAACATCAGATTTGGAGCAAGAGATTGTCTAACAAAGCTATATGGGTGAAACTGAAATAAGATGATCATCTTAATGGGATTGCACAAAAGGCCCTCCGGCAGTCAGAGGGAAATTGAAGAATGAATGTGTAGAGAGATGTGATAGAATAAAGAATGCTAGGGGATTTTAAGAGACTGGGACTGCCATAGTGTTAAGGGCTTGGATGGTGAGGAATTTGTTAAATGTGTTCAGAAAAGCTTTCTTCAATATGTAGGTGTACCTTCCAAAGAAGGACCAAAGGTGACCACCTCTTGGGGAAATAAGGCAGGGCAAGTGGCTGAAGTGTCAAAGGGGAGCACTTTGGGACCAGCGATCATAATTCCAATAGTTTTTAAATGGTTATAGAAAAGGATAGGCTTTGTATGAAAGTTAAAGTTCTTAAATTAAGTAGGGCAAATATAGATGGTATAAGACAGGAAATATTGAAATTTGATTGGAGTAGACTGCTTGCAAGTAAAGGGATGACTGGCAAGTTGGGAGATTTTTTAAATGTGAGGTAATGAGTTCAGAAGCGTTACCTTCCTTTTTGAGTGAAGAATAGGGCTGGTAAGAGGGAACGATGGATCAATAAAGATATTGAGGCTCTGGTCAAGAATAAAGAGGGGTCTTATCAGATATAGACAACTGGGGTTGTGAATATCCTGAACAGTGAGAGGGGTGTTGGGGCACTCTTAAGAGGGAGATCAAGACTGGAAAAGGGAGATATCAGAACACTGTCACAGAGGAGATTAAGGTAGAATCGCTTTGGATCATCAATATATTAAGAGTGAAATAGCAGCTAGGAAGCAAATAGGACTCAAAAGATCATCAAGATCGTCAGCAATGTGGAAACATGAGATTGGAGCAACAGTAGATATTTTGTTACTGTGGAGAAGGAAATGGAAGCTGGAGAATTGAGGAAATAAATATTGGTATCTTGAAAATAATCCATATTACAGAAGAGGAAATGCTAGAGGCCTTAACTAGAACATAAAGGTGGATAAATCTCTGTGACCTGATCTAGTTTATCCCAGGATATTGTGGGAAGTTAGGGGCCCCGAGTAGAGATTTGCATCATCTACAGCCACAGCTGAGGTGCCAGATGACAGGAGAGTATCTGCTGCTGTGCTTTTATTTAAGAAGGGATATATGGAGAAGGCTGGGAACTATAGATCTGAGAGTTTGAACATCAGAGTGGATTCTGAGAGATAGGATTTATGTGCATTTGGAGAGGCAAGGACTGATTAGGGATAGACAGCATGATATTGGGAAGTCATGTCTGTCAAATTTGATTTGAGCTTATTGAGGGTAGAGCGTTGAACATTGTCTACATGGACTTCAGTAAAGGCTTTGACAGGGTTCTGCATGGTAGACTAACTAGAAAAGTTAGATCATGTGAGATTCAGGATGAGCTTGCCAATTTGATACAAAATTGGCTTAATGGTAGGGGGTAGTAGTAGAGGGTAGTTTTTCAGACTGGAGACGTTTGACCAGTGGTGTTCCGCAGGGAATGGTGCTGGGTCCATTTTTGTTTGTAATTTACATAAATGATTTGGATGAGAATTTAGGAAACACGGTTAGTAGGTTTGCAGAAGGCATTGACGAGGTTCCCCACGAGAGCCCAGTTAGCAGGTTAAGATCTCATGGAATACAGGGAGAACTAGCCATTTGGATACAGAACTGGCTCAAAGGTAAACAGAGGGTGGTGATGGAGGGTTGTTTTTCAGACTGGAGGCCTGTGACCAGTGGAGCGCCACAAGGATCAGTGCTGGGTCCACTTTTCATCATGCTCACATCCAAATCATTTATATAAATAAGAGGTATAGTTAGTAAGTTTTTGCACAGCAATTCAGGCAGCTTCCGAGGACAGGCAAAATCGACGTTTCGGGCAAAAGCCCTTCATCAGGAATAAAGGCAGAGAGCCTAAAGCGTGGAGAGATAAGCTAGAGGAGGGTGGGGGTGGGGATAGAGTAGCATAGAGTACAATAGGTCAGTGGGGGAGGAGATGATGAAGGTGATAGGTCAGGGAGGAGAGGGTGGAGTGGATAGGTGGAAAAGGAGCTGGGCAGGTCGGACAAGTCAAGGGGACAGTGTTGCTGGAGGTTAGAAACTAGGATGAGGTGGGGGAAGGAGAAATGAGGAAGCTGTTGAAGTCCACATTGAAAGGGTTCAGAAAAGATTTACAAGGATGTTGCCAGGGTTGGAGGATTTGAGCTATAGAGAGAGCGGTTGAATCGGCTGGGGCTGTTTTCCCTGGAGCGCAGAGGCTGAGGGTTGACCTTAGAGGTTTATAAAATCACGAGGAGCCTGGACAGGATAAATAGACAGAAGTCTTTTCCATGGTATGGGGGTGCAGAACTAGAGGGCATAGATTCCGGGGGAGAGGCGAAAGACGTAGAAGAGACCTAAAGGGCAATGTTTTCACGCAGTAAGTGATATGTGTATGGAATGAGCTGCCAGAGGAAGTGGTGGAGGCTGGTACAATTGCAACATTTAAGAGGCATCTGGATGGATAAATGAATAGGAAGGGTTTGGAGGGATATGGGCTGGATGATGGCAGCTGGGATGAGATTGGGTTGGGTTATCTGGTCAGCATGGACAAGTTGGACCGAAGGGTCTATTTCCATGTTGTACATAGTCATAGTCATAGAGATGTACAGAATGGAAACGGACCCTTCGGTCCAACCTGTCCATGCCGACCAGATATCCCAACCCAATCTAGTCCTGCCTGCCAACACCCAGCCTATAATCCCTTCAAACCCTTCCTATTCTTATACCCTTCCTATTCAGATACCCGTCCAAATGCCTTTTAAATGTTGCAATTGTACCGGCCGCCTCCACTTCCTGTGGCAGCTCATTCCATACATGTACTACCCTCTGTGAAACAGTTGCCCCTTAGGACTCTTTTATATCTTTCTCCTCTCACCCTAAACCACATCTCTGACTCTATGGTGGTACAACTGATGATGAAGAAGGTTATCTAAAATTAGAGGAATCTTGATCAATTGAGCCAATGGGCTGAGGAGTAGCAAATGGAGTTTAACTTGAATAAATGAAAGGTAATGTATTTCCCTAAAACAAGGACAGGACTTCTACATTTAACGGTAGAGCCTTGGGTAATGTAGAACAGAGCTAGGGGTTTTGGTACATAGTTCTTTGACAGTTGCATCACAAGTAAACAAGGTAGTTAAGGTGTTTAGTGCACTTATCTCAATTTGTCAGACCATTGAGCATAGGAGTTGGGATGTCATTGAGGTTGTACAGCATGTTGGTGAGGCCACTTTTGGAGTACTGTGTATGGTTCTGGTTGCCCTGCTATTGCAAGTTCATGATTAAATTGGAGAAGGTTCAGAAAGGATTTGAGGATGTTGCTGAGAGGGTTTGAATTATAAGGACAGGCTGGGACTTTTTTCACTGGAGCAGAGGTGGTTGAGAGGTGTCCTTATAGAGATTTATAAAATTTATAGATAAGGTGCATAGCAAAACCCCTTTTCCTAGGGTGGAGGAACTGGAGGGCAGATTTTTAAGGTGAGATTTTTTTTTTGAGGGACAACTTTACATACAGTGGTTTGTGTGTGGAAGTGGTAGATGCCAGTGCGGTTACAACATTTAAAAGACTTTGGATAGATATATGAATAGGAAAGATCTGGAGGAATATTGGTCAAATGCAGGCAAGTGGGATTAGTTTAGTTTGAGAAACTTCAGCACGCTGGAGTTGGACTAAAGGGTCTTGTTTCTGTGCAGTATGACTCTATACCTCTAACTGTGGTCTCTAATGTCTTGACTAATACCCGAAGGTAACTCACTTATTTGTATGATGGTACTGGCCTTCAATTTTTAAAGCAATCAAATGCATTGCAGTGGGTGCACTCTTGTCAACACTAGTTGTAAATTTGAGACTTACTCCAGAAACATGACCACAAGCTAGGCTGACAGTTCCTTGGAGTACTGCTCCATCGAAGGTGCTACCTTTTGGATGTGACCATAAACTGGAGGTCCTATCTGTCCCCTTGGGTTGGGTTGTAAAACATTGTACAGCATGGGATTGTATGGATTCCAACATCATTTTGAATGTATGTCAATATACATTAATTGAAGACATCATATATTTGAACTGTTCATCTGAAAATATTTACTTTTTTAAAATCATTGCATTTAACATCAGCTGAACATAAGTACATTTAGATGCCATGTAGGCTATAATTTATTTCAGGATGTATTTGGAAAGCAATTTTAAGAGCATTAACTGGACACTAAAATGCCTGAGATACTTTAGTCTGTCGTCTCTTTAAATTGTTCAGGATGTGCAAAAATGCTAAGATTTCAGTTTCTTATTATTCAAAACTCTGATTCAGCCTCTTTCAAAATTAAGCTTTTACTTAAAAATAAATGGTATATGTGTAAACATTACAAGGCTGCTAATGTTGTTTTTAAAAACCACCTGTTACAAAGTTTAATATGAGAATTCATGGCTTCTATAGGGAAAATGTAGTTGGGAGCTAAAATGTAATTTAATTCATGCGCTTCAACTAAAGATGAATCTTAACTTTGTTTACAGATGATAATTGAATATATTTCCAAAAATAAGATACGGAATGTTTACCCACATTGTAAATATGCAAAAATGTTGTAACTCATGATGGCCACAAGTTGATTCTGTACCATAAGTGCCCTTCACAATTCTCACCTTTCTTGAAAAAAAGTTGCCGTTGAAAGATGGAAAACTAAAATAGGCTAAGCATCCACCAAAACACTTGGTGCCTGGATACAGGAGCCCAAAATGGAAATTAAGGTAGGTTCAACTTCTGTCACTTTTGTGGAATGTCTTGCAAGCAATTACAAGAACTAATGACCTAAGTTTGATAATACAAGATATCTCTCCAAAAATTCTTCAGTCTGTATATTATGATAAGTTAATCTCATCAGTTGCATAAATTGCTGAGCATTTAGAGATGCACAAGGTAAATAACAACCAGTGTGTAGCAAGTTCACAGACAGGAAATCAAGTTTAGAGCTACTAGATGTTTGAATTAGGGAAAATTTGAGAGCTGTGGATTGCGAATCATTGCATCTGTAGTGATTGTAAAGAGGTCAGCCAGGTGGAACACACAGAATGAGTTCTGTGATTGGGGCTGTTTACCTGGTCCAATCAGGGAGCCCAGGCTGACAGAATAACAGGTTGTCAGATGTTCTGTTCGCTCTGAGGGAGCTGGATCAAGGACTCGCCATGTGTCAATAAAGGTGACTTGCTGATGGGATACTGTCTTATGTGGACTTATTCAGGACCGTTTATTATCTCATTTATGCTCATCTGTAAGTATATGATTTGGACTTGATGGGAGTTTTTTTTTTTAGAAATTTGATCTTGAAAGTAGTGAACAGGTGGATTGAACAACTAGTCTTGGAATTCAATGCAAAGACTTATCCAAAGGGCAATTTGGGGCTAAAGCAGATCAATAAGGATGGGGGATTGGGAATTCTGTGAGGATCCAATGTTTAGGATTTGGATCACTGAGTTCAAGTAGGGTCAACAGAAATTGAGAAGGAAGTTGTAGGAAAAAAATTAGAGGTGCAAAGGACAGGGCTAAAACTTTGATTGTGAGGGTAATGTGAAACATTTGACTATATAAATGCTGAATTGAAGACCGAAGTTTTGTGATTTGATTTTGGAGGTAAGGGTTTGTACTTGAAGAGAAGATCATGTTCGTGAACTATCCTTCCTCACACCTTGCTCCCAATCACAACTCCGTTCCATTCCTTCCAGTTTCTCCATCTGTCACATCTGTTCCAATGTTGCCACCTTTTCACAGTTGTCTTTGCATTTCTTTCTTTTTTTCTCAAGGTAGGAATCCACCACACGTGCATGTGCCTGCACGTGTTGGCAAAGCTCTTAGTTATTTCTTGTGCTTCTACCCTCATTCACACTGCTTACAAAACAAAATAGTGTTCCCTGATTTTCAGTTGCCACCCCACCAATCTCTGAATGCTAAAGATCATCCTGTGTCATTTCCACCACTTTCACTGCCACAATACATCTTCCCTTCCCTCCCTTTGTCATCAGAAAAATATGAAATATTAAATGGAGTTACCACAGAATTCTACAACACACACGGATCTCCGTATAAGAAGTCTGCTAGTGGTGCAGACTCCCCAGTAATATCAACAATGTGAGACTGAGCAAAAATAAATATTGGATTCGTCTGAGAAAGGAATGGTACTAATGAGTTTTTTTTAATTCAAATGGGGCATGGCCATCACTGGCTGGCCAGCATTTATTGCCTGTCCCTAGTTGCCCTTGAGAAGGAGGTGGTGAACTGCCTTCTTGAACCATTGCAGTCCATGTGGTGTGGGAAGATCCACAGTGCCCTTAGGGAGAGTATTCCAGGATTTTGACCCAATGATAATGAAAGAAGGGTGATTATATTTCCAAGTCAGGATGGTGAGCTGAAAGGGAATTTGCAGATAGTGATGTTGCTATGTATCTGCTAACCTTGTCCTTCTAGATGAAGTGTTTGTGGGATTGGAAGGTGCTATCTAAGAATCTTGGGTAAATTTCTACAATCACTCCAGTAAGTAGAGCACACTGCTGCTACTGAGTGTCGATGGTGGAAGGCATGGATGCTTGTGGATGTATTACAAATCAAGCAGGCTGCTTTGTCTTGGAGCATGTTGAGCTTTTTGAATGTTGGAGCTGAACCCATACAGGCAAGTGGGAAGTATTTCATCACAGTTGTGGCTTGTGTAGTTGGTGGAAAGACACTGAGGAGTCAGGAGATGATTTACTTGCTGCAGTATTCCTAGCCTCTGACCTACTCTTGTAGTCACTGTTTCTGGTGAGTCCAGTTCATGTTCTGGTTAATGGTAACTCCCAAAATGCTGATAGTGGGGGATTCGGTGATTGTAACATCATTGAATGTCATGGGACAGTGGTCAGATTGTCGCAGCGTGGTTTGGCAACTGCTCTTTCCAAGGCTGCAAGAAACCACAGAATCGTGAATACAGTCCAGTCTATCACACAAACTAGCCTTCCATCCTTTGACTCCATCTATACTTTCCGCTGCCTTGGGAAAGCAACCAATATAATCAAACACCCTGGTTTTGGTCTCTTCCACCCTCTTCTGTTGGTCAGAAGACATAAACGTTCATTTCATGTACAAATAGACTCAAAAAGCTGCTTCCCTGCTGTTATCTGACTTTTGAATTGACCTCTCAAATGTTAATTCTTGTCTCCCCGTCTCCTATTCCTCTGCAGCTGTAACACTGTATTCTGCACACTATTCTGCTACCCATATGCACTTTTTATGGTGCATTCTGCCTGTATAGCATGCAAAACAACACACTTCACTATCTCAGCAAACATGACAACAATAAATTTACCAATCTTGTTGGGGATCATCATTGCTTGGCATTTCTATGGTTCAAATGTTAAAATTTAATCTGAATGAAAACTGGAAAACATTAGCTGGTGGTGGTACCCTGGATGAGGAGCTCAAAGAATGATTTTGAGAATTTCTTGAAGCAACACACTCTGGAACCAACCAGAGAGCACATTAGATAAGACTTGGTATTATGCAATATGGACAGGATTAATAAATTGCTTCTGAATAAAGGCTTCCCTCTGTGGTAGTGACAACGATCTGTTTAAATTTCCCTTTCAAATTGAAAGGAAAAAGATTGAGGCCAAGACTAATATGTTAAACATGACAAAAGGGCGACTATAACAGCATGAAAGCTGTACTGGCATTCCAGGCTAGGGGATAGATACAATAGAGATAGTGGCGATTGTTAAGAGGGAAGTTTAGAATTCTTGGAAGTATATTCCTACGATAAACATGTTCAAAGGAAGGACCACTAACTATGGTTAATTAAAGAAGTTGGGGAAAGCATCACACTTAAGATAAAAGCATACAGCTGTACGAAAATGAGGGACAAGTCAGCTGATTGGTCAGAATGGCTCAGAATCACAAAGTGATTAATCTCAAAGAATCAGAGAAAGCTAGCTAGTAATGTAAAACTGGATAACGAGTGTCTAGTGGTATTAAAGAAATAAAGTCCTCTAGAGACTGATAATGAAGTGTTAATATAGATAAGGAAATGGTAGATGAACACATTTTGCTTCAGTCTTCACCTATAGAGGGTACAAAAATATTCCAGGAAGGAGAGAGAAACTCTGCAAAATACAATCACAAGTGGTACTAAGCAAATAGAGGGATTTGCAGGTTTACACATCTCGGGGTCCTGATGGACTTCCTCCTTTCAAAGAGGATGTTCATGAGGTAGTAGATGCATTGGGGCTAAATTTTACAAAATTCCCCAGATTCAGAAAAGGTAGCATTGAATTGGAAAGTAAAAAATATTAGTGTTCCTTTTGAAGATTGAGAGGTGACTTGATTGAAGTATAAGATACTGAATGGTCTTGACATGGTGAATATGGAAAGGATGTTTTTCCCTTATTGGTCAGTCTGGAACTAGGGGGACTGTTTAACATTAGTGGTCATCCTTTCCAGGACACACAAGAATCTCTCTTTCTGTGGATTGTGTGACCTTAGAAAGCTCTGCCTCAAAAGGCAGAGTTATTGAATATTTTTTGAGATTGTTGGATTGATCCTTAACTAGCAAGGGAATCGAGGCTTTTCAGGTGTAGTCCTGTGGAATTCTCTATCACAGGCTGTGGAAGTGAAGTTACTAAATATTTTCAGGAAAGAAAATTACTTTTTAGATGTAAAGATGTCAAGGTATGTGGAAAGACTAGGATCATGACATTGTAGCACAGGATCAGCCACAATCGGGTGGAGTAAACTTGATGGGGTGTATGGCCAATTCGTGATTTGAGTTTCTAGATGGGAGTGTGGAATCTGAAACAAACAGGTCGGCTACAATATGACTGGTGGAGTAGGCTCAAAGACCGAATGGTCTACTTCTGCTCCAATTTTTATGTTTGTCACCATACGTGATCTCAAAAGGTAAAGCAAGTAATTATGGAATCCAAAATAATTGGCATCTGCTAAGGGAGGTAAAGAAGAATGTAGGGGCTATGTCTTGTTAAATCCCACCTTGAATACAGCATAGAGTTTTGATCTCCTTTATTAACGAGGTAATAGTATTGTTGGAAGGTCAAATGAAGTCAATTAGGTTGATTCTTGGGATGAAAGTGTTACCAAATGAGTGAAGTCTATGCAAGTTGGCCTTAACTCATTGGAATTTAGAAGGATAAGAAGTAATCTTAGTGCAACATATAAGGTTCTGAGGGGACCTGACAGGATTAATACTGAGGATGCTTCATATCATGAGGAAATACCATTTAAGGCTCATTGCAGAATTTCTTCTGAGGGATCTTAATCTTATATAATTCTCTACCCTTGGTAGCATTGAAAGCCAAGTTGCATGACATTGTGATCCACAATAGGTTGAGGGTTATAGGAAACAGGCAAAGTAGAATTGAGGGCACAATCAGTCCAGCCATGATCTGACTGAATAGTAAAGTGGGTTCAAAGCAACTGAACGGCCTACTCCTCTCTCCTTCTTCATCTGCTCTTATTCTAGAAGAGCCAGAAATTAAGATTGTTACCAGATTTTCTGCACAAGTCTAATGGAAAATGGAAAAGTTGCACATAGAGTTATTGTGCTTACCTGCCTTTATAGCCAAATCAGAAATCTAGCAGCATGAATTTCTGAAGCCAAATAAGTATTACACTGGTGAATGTATTTGGATCAAAACATCAAACACACTGGCACAACTCCGCAACCAAGAATTTTGGACAGCTGTAAAAGGAAGGTACCTAAAGCCCCTTTGAATTGAAGACTAGTCCTTATTTTGAAAGCATTGTTCTCGGAGGGGGTCACCAGTATTGAGATGAGGGAAGTTGAAGGCAATTGTCAACTGCATGATAGTATAGACATTACAGTATTGCTAGATTAGAGTGGTGCTGGAAATTCTCATGTTATATCCCATTCTACTTCCCAAAATTAAATCATGAAACGGTTCCATGAACAAAAGGATAAGATCGTGATTTTTCAACTAATTCTAATACCTTTCTCTCAACTAGGTTGGTCAAAGATGAATTATGCATGTAGACAACAGTGCACATTAGTACAGTCCATTCAGTGTAGACAAATGCCCCAAAACAGCTGAGGCATAAAGAATTTGAAATGGAACTGTTGGAAGGGTGACCAAAAGGCGAGTCCGGTGGGTTTTAAGTAGATCAAAATGAAGGAGAAATGGAAAGCAATTTTAGGAAGATAACTCGATCGTGGGCTGAAGAAGAATTTGGTAATTTTGAATGAACAATGGAGGATGCACAAGACGGTATGAAAATTAAGGGAAGAGTTGTAGGCCCACACAGATATAAGAAATGGCGTAACAAATTTTCAACTGGGAATACCAGAGCAAGAATGAGTGAATGGAACTTTTGGTTTTGGATAGGCAGCAGAGAATGTTTTAAAAAACAATGTGAAGTTTATGGAGGATGGTTCATCAAGGAGAGCAATAAAATTATTGAGCTGAGAGTTGACAAAGATGTGAATTAGTGGAGTGAAAGGTAATTTTATAGCAGTACAGTTAGGTAAGCTTAAGAGAATATGTGATAGATTGTTAAGAATTCAAAGCATTTGATTCAATTTGACTGTGCCCTGGGATGGAACCAGCACAGTAAGAATATAAAGTTTTCAGCAGCACTGAAGATGATGGCTTCAACTGAACCAAACTTTTTACATTGGAGGAAACGTTGACTTATCCAAGATTGGATGTCAGTCTTGCAATCTGAAAACCAACTGTTTGAGAGATGGTGAACAGTGTACTGGGCTTCATCAATGTACACAGGAAAACTGTTGTTTTGTCAACGAAATGATGCCACCAAGGGTAGTATGTAGATGGGAAAAAAAGGAAAGGGTAAGAATAAGTCTTTGGGGAATTCTGAAGATAGTGTTATAAGGTTGAAAGTAGAGTTATTTTAACAGATCCATAGAATACAATCCATTGGAAGCTGGAACCAAGAAATGGTATAATTAAGCTCTGTGATGTAAGATGGGGATATTGAGGTAGGGTGTAAATGATTGCATCAAATGCTGCCAAAAAGTTGTGGAAGGCAAGGTGAGATGATGCACCACAGTCACTGAGAATCTCATTTGACTTTATGAACACATTTCATTGCTGTGGCAGGCCCAGAATTCTGATCAGGGAAACTTAAGTGTGAAGTTGTGGGGAAAGTTGCAGATTTTGGAAATACAATACATTTAAGGAGTCTAAATTAGTCCGAAAGGGTAGACATTTCAGGGGTGCCTCTTTTGAAGGATAAGTGGATGACCACAGCGATGAAAGGTACCTGAGAGCAGAAAACACCTACCAGAAGGGTACTAGGTGGTCTATTGTCTAGTGAAAAATGGTTCATTGGAACATGTCACAGTACAAAATTAGCAAGAACAGGACATGAAGGGAGATGTGGGAGAAACTAGGGAAAGCAGGTTGGCACTATTGTATGGGAAGGGATATTGTTGGATAATTGTGGAAATTCCAGAGAGTAGGAATGATGCAGAGTGGATACCCATCTCATTTAACAGTTCTTGGATGTAGAAAATGAGGTTAGATTAGATTCCCGATACTGTGGAAAAAGGCCCTCTGGCCCAAGTCTACACCCATGACCTCTGAAGAATGACCCTCCGAAGAATAACCCACTCAGACCCATTCCCCAACCCTACACTATAATTACCCCAGACCAATGCACCTAACACTATAGGCAATTTAGCATGGCCAATTCACCTGACCTGCATATCTTTGGATTGTAGGAGGAAACCAGAGCACCCAGAGGAAACCCAAGTAGACATGGAGAATGTGCAAACTACACAAAGTCACTCGAGATGGGAATCAAATTCAGGTCCCTGGTGCTGTGAGGCAGTAATGCGAAACACTGAGCCACTGTGCTGCCCCCTATCAAAATTCTGAATTAATCTCTTGCCCTCCTTTCAGTACATGCTAGAAAGACCTGCTGTAGGTTAAACATTGCAACAGTTTGCAGCAAATTTTCATTTTCATTTGTCAGCATTCCTGTTTTCCATTTGTAACTGAGAAAAATTTGAGAGATTTAATTGCTTTCTGGATGTTCCATACTTCTGAGAGCTGGTGTTTTCTATTTGTCAAGTGAATGGAAGTGATATTTAAATCTACAATTTTATTGAAGCAACCTTGTGTAGGAATTAGAAGAGAGAGATTGATCTTGATCACATAGCCAGTTCCATTGGCCCAGCCAGAATTGAGCGAAAACAAGGTTTTGACCTGAGGACAATCGAGTGATAGCATTATATTTACAAGTGTCAGGATGCTGTATGACTTGAATGTTCACATGGCATTATTCAGGGTAAGTTTAAGTGCTATGCATATAGTCTCTTACTGTACAATAAAATTGAATGCCTTTGAAGTTTCAAGTGAAAATTCATATGTAACTCTTTACTTTGATCATTTGTAAATATTTTAAGGTACTTAATACTCTTATATATTTGTAGAACAGGCAGTGGTATAGAGTCATAGAGATGTACAGCATGGAAACAGACCCTTCGGTCCAACCCATCCATGCCGACCAGATACCCAACCCAATCTAGTCCCATCATATATCCCTCCAAACCCTTCCCATTCATATACCCGTCCAAATGCCTTTTAAATGCTGCAATTGTACTGGCCTCCACCACTTCCTGTGGCAGCTCATTCCATATATGTACTACCCTCTGTGTGAAACAGTTGCCCCTTAGGTCTCTTTCCCCTCTCACCCTAAACCTATGCCCTCTAGTTCTGGACTCCCCGACCCCAGGGAAAAGACTTTGTCTATTTATCCTATCCATGCCCTTCATAATTTTGTAAACCTCTGTAAGGTCATCCCTCAGCCTTTGACGCTCCAGGGAAAACAGCCCCAGCCTGTTAAGCCTCTCCCTGTAGCTCAGATCCTCCAACCCTAGCAGCATCCTTGTAAATCCTTTCTGAACCCTTTCAAGTTTCACAACATCTTTCCAATAGGAAGGAGACCAGAATTGCATGCAATATTCCAACAGTGGCCTAACCAATGTCCTGTACAGCTGCAACATGACCTCCCAACTCCTGTACTCAATACTCTGACCAATAAAGGAAAGCATACCAAACGCCTTCTTCACTATCCTATCTACCTGCGACTCCACTTTCAAGGAGCTATGAACCTGCATTCCAAGGTCTCTTTGTTCAGCAACACTTCCTAGGACCTTACCATGAAGTACATAAGTCCTGCTAAGATTTGGTTTCCCAAAATGCAGCACCTCGCATTTATCTGAATTAAACTCCATCTGCCACTTCTCAGCCCATTGGCCCATCTGGTCCAGATCCTGTTGTAATCTGAGGTAACCCTCTTTGCTGTCCACTACACCTCCAATTTTGGTGTCATCTGCAAACTTACTAAATGTACCTCTTATGCTCGCATCCAAATCATCTATGTAAATGACAAAAAGTAGAGGGCCCAGCACCGATCCTTGTGGCACACCACTGGTCACAGGCCCCTAGTCTGAAAAACAGCCCTCCACCACCACCCTCTGTCTTCTACCTTTGAGCCAGTTCTCCCTGTATTACATGAGATCTAACCTTGCTAATCAGTCTCCCATGGGGAACCTTGTCGAACATCTTACTGAAGTACATATAGATCACATCTACTGCTCTGCCCTCAATCTTTTTTGTTACTTCTTCAAAAAACTCAATCAAGTTTGTGAGACATGACTTCCCACGCACAAAGCCATGTTGACTATGCCGAATCAGTCCTTGCCTTTCCAAATACATGTACATCCTGTCCCTCAGGATTCTCTCCAACAACTTGCCCATCACCGAGGTCAGGCTCACCGGTCTATAGTTCCCTGGCTTGTCTTTACTGCCCTTCTTAAACAGTGGCACCACGTTTGCCAGCCTCCAGTGTTCCGGCACCTCACCTGTGATGATCGATACAAGTATCTCAGCAAGAGGCCCAGCAATCACTTCTCTAGCTTTCCATCGAGTTCTCAGTTACACCTGATCAGGTCCTGGGGATTTATCCACTTTTAACCATTTAAAGACATCCAGCACTTCCTCCTCTGTAATCTGGACATTTTGCAAGATGTTACCATCTATTTACCTACAGTCGATATCCTCCATATCCTTTTCCACAGTAAATACTGATGCAAAATATTCATTTAGTATTCCCCCATTTTCTGTGGCTCCACACAAAGGCTGCCTTATTGATCTTTTGAGGGGCCCTATTCTCTCCCTAGTCACCCTTTTGTCCTTAATATATTTGTAAATACCCTTTGGATTCTCCTTAATTCTATTTGCCAAAGCTATTTCATGTCCCCGTTTTGCCCTCCTGATTTCCCTCTTAAGTATACTCCTACTTTCTTCATAGGCTTCTAAGGATTCACTCGATCTATTCTGTCTGTACCTGACATATGCTTTCTTCTTTTTCTTAACCAAACCCTCAATTTCTTTAGTCATCCAGCATTCCCTATACCTACCAACTTTCCCTTTCACCCTGACAGGAATATACTTTCTCTGGATTCTTATTATCTCATTTCTGAAGGCTTCCCATTTTCCAACCATCCCTTTACCTGTGAACATTTGCCTCCAATCAACTTTCGAAAGTTCTTGCCTAATACCGTCAAAATTGGCCTTTCTCCAATTTAGAACTTAGATTTAGAATTTAGAATTCAACTTTTAGATCTGGTCTATCCTTTTCCATCTCTATTTTAAAATGAATAGAATTATGGTCGCTGGCCCCAAAGTGCTCCCCCACAGACACCTCAGTCACCTGCCCTGCCTTATTTCCCAAGAGTAGGTCAAGTTTTGCACCTTCTCTAGTAGGTACATCCACATACTGAATTAGAAAATTGTCTTGTACACACTTAAGAAATTCCTCTCCATCTAAACCTTTAACACTATGGCAGTCTCCATCGATGTTTGGAAAGTTAAAATCCCCTACCATAACTACCCTATTATTCTTACAGATAGCTGAGATCTCCTTACAAGTTTGTTTTTCAATTTCCCTCGGACTATTGGGGGATCTATAATACAATCCCAATAAGGTGATCATCCCATTTCTCAGTTCCACCCAAATAACTTCCCTGGATGTATTTCCAGGAATATCCTCCCTCAGCACAGCTTTAATGATATCCCTTATCAAAAATGCAACTCTCCCTCCTTTCTTGCCTCCCTTTGTATCCTTCCTGTAGCATTTGTATCCTAGAATATTAAGCTGCCAGTCCTGCCCATCCCTGAGCCATGTTTCCGTAATTGCTATGATATGCCAGTCCCATGTTCCTAACCATGTCCTGAGTTCATCTGCCTTCCCTGTTCGGCCCCTTGCATTGAAATAAATGCAGTTTAATTTATTAGTCCTACCTTGTCCCTGACTGTTTGACTCACTTCTGTTCTCAGCTGTACCCGTCTCAGATTGATCTCTTTCCTCACTATCTCCCTGGGTTCCCCCTCCCCCCCCCCCCCCCCCCCCCCCTTCTAGTTTAAATCCTCCCAAGCAGTTCGAGCAAATTTCCCTGCCAGTATAGTAGTCCCCTTCCAATTTAGGTGCAAACCCCGTCCTTCTTGTACAGGTCACTTCTACCCCAAAAGAGATTCCAATGATCCAAAAATGTGAATCCTTCTCCCATACACCAGCTCCTCAGCCATGCATTCATCTGCTCTATCCTCCTATTCCTGCCCTCACTAGCTCGTAGCACTGGGAGTAATCCAGACATTAGTACCCTTGAGGACCTCCTTTTTAAATTTCTGCCTAATTCTCTCTAATCTCCCTTCAGAGTCTCAGCGTTTTCCCTTCCAATGTCGTTGGTTCCAATGTGGACAATGACCTCCTGCTGGCCCCTCTCCCCCGTGAGAACATTCTGCACCCTCTCTGAGACATCCTTGATCCTGGCACCAAGGAAACAACACACCATTCTGCTTTTTCTTTGCTGGCCACAGAAACGTCTGTCAGAAACGTCTGTCTGTACCTCTGACTACAGAATGCCCTCACACAATTGATCTCTTGGAAGCCGACGTACCCCTCGTTGCATTAGAGCTAGTCTCAATACCAGAAACTTGGCTGTTTGTGCTATCTTCCCCTGAGAATCCATCACCCCTTACATTTTCCAAAACAGCATACCTGTTTGAAATGGGTATACCAAAAAAGACTCCTGCCCTAGGTGCTGACCTCTCTCACCCTTCCTGGAGTTAACCCATCTATGTGACTGTATCTGAGACTTCCCCCCCCCCCCCCCCCCCCCTTCCTATAACTGCCATCCATCACATACTGTTGCTGTTGCAAATTCCTCATCGCTTCTACCTGTTTCTTCAACCGATCCATTCGATCTGATAAGATTCACATTCGACAGCATTTATGGCAGATATAATCCACAGTAACCCTTAAACTCTCTTTAAACTCCCACATCTGACAAGAAGTGCATATCACTGCAAAGGCCATTTTTGCTCCTTCACAATCTGCAGACCCAGAAAATAACACCGTCTTATTCCTCTACAAACACTGCCCCAGGTTAAATTAATAGCTCTGGCTTATATTTTAAGTTTAATCAAGAGACTTATCTCCGAAAACATATAATCAAGAAAGAATCCACTATACTCACTACTGCAGCCTTTCTCTTGGACAGACTTAAAACAACAATTAACTTATCTGATTCTGTGCTGTGAACTTCGCCCAACAGTTCCTCCCAAGATTAGTTGTGAATTTCACTGTTTGTTAATTTTCCCAGATGCACTCCGATGTTCGGCGATACACGAATTCAAACAGCAAAGGCGGTAACTGTGCAGGTTCTTTCTTTCTCTCTCTCTCTCTCTGTCTCTCTCTCCTGCACTGTCCTCACCATGTGCTTCCTTTGTCTGCTCTTCTCCACCATGTGCTTCCTTTGTCTGCTCTTCTCCCTTTTAAACTGCTGTTGTTTTGACTTTTTCTTTCCAAAGTTCCAAATGAATGTAACATCATATAAAACAGTGATTGCTGCTCCTGGAATTCGGTGAAATCACCTCCAACACCTAAAATACCTCAAAAAAAGGAGCAGCTTTTACAGACAGAAATTTTTCCTGTCCTCCATCTTGGATTACCCACAATCTATTGTGTGTTCCTTTTGAAAAGTGGAAGTGATTTTTAAAACTTCTCCATTCTTGTTTTTAATAAGCAAATGAATATCTGATAATCACATTAGCATGAAATGATTCTTTCTCCATTAACTAACATTTTAATTCTATGTTTACATTTGAGTGCCCTAGTCTCTCCCTAAAACTATATCTTAGCTCAGTTTTGAGCAAAACTAACATGTCTGAATTTGTATTATCTAAACTGAACATGTGGTCTTGTGAGAAATCCCAGTTTGTGTCAAAGATCTGTATGGAATAAAAGATGCCTTTTTAATGAACTGTATGACCGGGTTATAGCAGTAAAGAATGAGGTGATTACTTGGTTGAAAAGAGAACTTGCTGTAATGGAGACATCTGTGGAAGTTCTTTTATACCCAATTCGGCAGGCCCGATTGAAAATCTTTACATTCTACTCTTTTTCCTTCCTATTTGTTAAAATTCTCACTCTCGCCACTTTTTATGACTTGCTCGCTACTTATTATCCCTTCTTGCTTTTCATGATGATTATTGTGACCCAGATTTACGTTTGAATCAAAACAGTAACAATTCTTTGGAGGCTTGTGTTCATCTCTTTTCTGGATCATCAATGTATAGACACATTATTATGTACTTAGGTCAAAGGCACAAATACAGATCTGTCGTAGAATGCACTGAACTTGCAAGAATTATTGTAAAGCAAGCAACAATACTGATCGTGACTGACCAAACTTGCCCCAGATTGCCAAAAAAACCCTACAATTTTCAACAGACAACTGAGCTATTAGCTGGGTTGGCTGCTAGTGCCAGAATCTTTGTTGTCAAATGGCTGCAACTGATTGAAAGGTGGGACCTACTTAGGTGCCTTAAGAAGGACCCTGATGAAGATTTTGGTCTACATTCTATCATTTGATGCTATTGTCAAGATCCAACACCTTGAGGTTCAGATTGATATGAGCTACAGATGAAATGTAAATGTAATCCATATGCTTCATGACATTTTCCATAATCTGAATGGTACACATTGAAAGGGTGTGACTGTGGTCACTGATCTTTGAACCTTGAATTTCACCTTGATTGAGGAGTTCCTCTCCAATTCTATAGATATGTGAAGAGAAGATGATGACTGGGGAAGTCATATGTAGATCCCTTGTAGTTAGAATCGGGTGAATTCATAATGGACAACAAAGAGATGGCAGACCAGTTAAATATTTTGGATCTGTTTTCACTAAGGAGGACACAAATAACCTTCAGGAAATGTGAGGGTAAAGCATGAAGAAGGAACTGAAGGAAATCCTTATTCGTCAGGAAATAGTATTGGGGAAATTGAGATTAAAACCAAGTCCTCAGAGTCTGATGCTTTGCATCCGAGAGCACTTAAGTGGCCCTAGAAATAGCGGGATGTGTTGGTGATCATTTTCCAGCATTCAGTAGACTCTGGAAGAGTTCTCATGAACTGGAGGGTAGTTAATGTAACTCCATTCTGTATGAAAGGAGGGAGAGAGAAATTGAAGGAATTTATAGGCTGGTTAGTCTGGTAGTGGGGAAAATGCTGGAGTAGATCATTAGATTAGATTAGATTCCCCACAGTGTGGAAACAGGCCCTTCGGCCCAACCAGTCCACACCGACCCTCCGAGTAACCCACCCAGACCCACTACCCTCCGACTAATGCACCTATCGCTTTGGGCAATTTAGCATGGCCAATTCACCTGACCTACACATCTTTGGACTGTGGGAGGAAACCGGAGCACCCGGAGGAAACCCACGCAGACACCGTTAAGGATGCAATAACTGGGCATTTGGAAAACGGGGTCAGAATTGGTCCTAGTCAGCGGGGATTCATGAAAGGGAAATCCTGCTTGACAAATCTTCTGGAATTGTTTTGAGGATGTGACCAGTAGAATAGACATTGGTGATTCAGATGTTGTATATCTAAATTTCCAAAGGCTTTTGACAAGATTCCACGCGAGATTAGGAAGGAAAATTAAAGTTCGTGATATCGGAGGTAATGTATTGACATAGATAGAGAACTTGTTGGCAGAAAGGAAGCAGAGAATTGGAATAAATAGGTCTTTTTCAGAGTGGCAAACTATGACGAGTGGGGTGCCTCAGGGTTCAATGCTGGGACTTCAGCTGTTCACGATATACATTAAAAATTTGGATGAATGAATTGAATGCAAAATCTCCAAATTTGCAGATGACACTAAGCTGGGTGGCAGTGTGTGCTGAGAGGAGGATGGTAAGAGGCTGCAGGGTGACTTGGACAGACTGGCTGAGTGGGCAAATACTTGGCAAATGCAATTTGATTTGGATAAATGTGAGGTTATCCACTTTCTTCACAAAAAAAAGTAGGAAGGTTATTAATTGAATTGTGGCAGTTTAAGAAAAGGTAATGTGCAAAGAGACCTGGGTGTCATAGTGGAACAGTCATTGAAGGGTGGCATGCAGGTGTGGCAGGCAGTGAGAAAGCTCATGGCATGCTGCCCTTCATAGAGCAAGAATTTGAATATGAGTAAAGATGTCTTACGGCAGTTATACAAGGTCTTGGTGAGGCTACACCTTGAGTATTGTGTATGTATAGTTTTAGTCTCCTTGTCTGAGGAAGGGCATTATTGCTATTGAGGGAGTCCAGCAAAGGTTCAGCAGACTGATTCGTGAAAGAGGCAAAAGTGAGGACTGTAGATACTGGAGATCAGAGTCTAGATTAGAGTGGTGCTGGCAAAGCCACAGCAGGTCAGGCAGCATCCGAGGAGCAGGAAAATCAATGTTTCGGACAAAAACCCTTCATCAGGAATCTTTTGTTCGAAATGTCGATCTTCCTGCTCCTCGGATGCTGCCTGACCTGTGCTTTTCCAGCACCACTCTAATTTAGACTGATTCCTGAGATGGCAGGACTGACAAATGAGGAAAGACTGGATCGACTGGGCTTGCATTCGCTGGAATTTAGAAGAATGATGAGAGATCTCATAGAAACCTATAAAATCTTGATGAGACTGTACAAGTTAGATATGGAAAGAACCTTCCTGACATTGGGAAAGTCCAGGACAGGGATCACAGTCTAAGAATAAGGTGTAAGCCATTCAGAACTGAGATGAGGAAGAATTTCATCACTCAGTTGTGAACCTGTGGATTTCTCTCCCACAGGAAGCTGTTGGAGCCAGTGCTTTAGAAATATTTGAGAGGGAGCTAGACATGGCCCCTGTGGCTAAAGGGATGAAAGGGTATGGCGAGAGGGCAAGAATGGGATACTGAGATTGCATGATCATTCTTGATCATATTGAATGGTGGTGCAGGCTCGAAGGGCTGAATAGCCTACTTGTGCACCTGTTTCTATGTTTCTATTTTAAATTCACCAGCCAGAAAGCTAGTTCCTTCAGATGGTCTTGTTTGTGCAAAGATATTTTTTAAGGTTTGAGTGTTGAGCTTCTGGGATCTGTGTATATAGTCATAGAGATGTACAGCACAGAAACAGACCCTTTGGTCCAACTCGTCCATGCTGACCAGATATCCTAACCTAATCTTGGCCTATATTCCTCTAAGGCCTTCCTATTCATATACACATCCAGATGCCTTTTAAATGCTGCAATTGTACCAGCCTCCACTTCTTCCTTTGGCAGCTCATTCCATACATGTACCACCCTCTGTGTGGAAAAAGTTGCCCCTTGGGTCCCTTTTATATCTTCCCCTCTCACCCTAAACCTATGACCTCTAGTTCTGGACTCTCCACCCCAGGGAAAAGGCCTTGTCTATTTCCCCTATCCATGCCCCTCATAATTTTATAAACCTCAATAAGGTCACCCCTCAGCCTCCGATGCTCCAGGGAATACAGCCCTAGCCTATTCAGCCTCTCCCGATAGCTTAAATCCTCCAACACTGGCAACATCCTTGTAAATCTTTTCTGAACCCTTTCAAGCTACTCAACATTTTTCTGGTAGGAAGGAGACCAGAATTGCACACAATATTCCAACAGTGGCCTAACCAATGTCCTGAATAGACAGGCAGGAGACTGGAAGAACACAGCAAGCCAGACAGCAGCAGGAGGTGGAGAAGTTGAAGCTTTGAGTGTAACCCTTCTTCAGGACTGGAGGTGGGTGTGGGTGTGGGGGTGGCGGAGAAGGGGTGGTGAAGTGGGGATAGGTGAAGACAGGTAGAGGGTACGACCTGGTTGGTCATACTTTGAAATAATGTTTGCTAAGCACCAGAGGATTTCAAACAGCACTGTTTTAGAATTGTAGAATTTTACAATGCTGAAGGAGGCTATTTGGCCCATTGTGTCTGCATCAGCTCCCCAAGAGCTACCTGGCTAGTCTCATTCATTCACCTATCTCTGGCACCCTCTAAATTCATTGCTTTCAAACATATATCTTGCTCTCTTTTGAAACCTCCAATGGAATGTGCCTCCATCACTCTCCGAGGCAGCATATTCCAAATCCTAACAACTGAGTAAAGATATTTTTTGTTATCTCACCACTAGCTGTCTTGCCAACAATCTTGCAATTGTAACCCTTAGTTACTGACATGCCAACTAGTGGAAACAGAATATTCTTCTCTACCCTGCCAAAATTGTTCATAATTTTGAACACCTCAATAAGGTCATCTCTTAATCTTCTCTTCTTCAGGAAGAATATGTCCAGTTTCTTTCCTTGTATCTAAAATTCCTGATGAAAGATTTATGCCTGAAATGTCGATTCTCCTGCTCTCAGAAGCTGCCTGACCTGCTGTGCTTTTCCAGAACCCCACACTCAAATCTGATTTCCTGCATCTGCAGTCCTCACTTTCTCCTCTTTGTATCTAAAATCCCTCATTCCTGGTATCATTCTAGTAAATCTTTCCAGGGCTTTAACATCCTTCTTTAAATAACATGCTCAGAACTGAACATAAATATTCCAAATATAGTCTGATCAATGATTTGTAGATGTGTAGCATGACTTCCTTGTTTTTATCCTCTTTGCTTCTGTTTATAATCCAAGGATCCTTTAAGTCTTAATAACTTTTTCAACTTGCCTAGCCTGCCTTCAAAGAATTATGTTTTCAAACCACAAAGTCCCTCTGTTCCTGTACACTCAAAGTTGTACCTTTCAGCTTGTATTGTTCCTCCATGTTCTTCTGCCAAAGTGCATTGTCTCATCTTTCTCTGCATTGAACTTCATCTGTCAGACAGCAGCCAATTTGTCAATGTCTCTCTGAAGTCACTCAGCATCATCCTCACAATCTGCTATTCTCTTTAGCTTAGTATCATTTGCAAATTTAAGAGATTTTGCCCTCAACACCAATCTGCAAAATGTTTATATAAATCAGAAAAAGTTAGGGTTGCAACATCATTCCCTGGGGTCCACCACTTTCAATTTGAGTCATCTATACCTACTATTTCCTACCTTTTAGCCAACTTACAATCCACATTGTCACGTCCATTTGAAATATTTCAAATTTTCTGACTCGCCTGCCATGTGGCATCCTATCAACTGTTTTCTGAAAGCCCAAATATGTAACATCCACAGCTCTACCCTTGTCTACTGCCTGTGTCACCTCGTCACCTGTAAAATGATGATGGAGTAGAGCTTCTGAGCCTTCGGCTCACCACTCTGTCTGCTTTTCTTTTTGTTCCTTTGTTTTTCTTTTTTTTTCTTTTCTATTTTATGTTACATACCTTTTAGTGAAGAGCTTGGGTCATGGTGACGGTAGTGGAGAGAGGGCCCACACTGGCTGTGGCAGACAGTTTGGATTCTTGGCAGATTCTCCATTGATGAGGCGTTCCTAGCATCGACTCATGGCTGTTACTGCAGAAGCAAGTTTGGGTTCACAGCAGCATCTGCTTCCACCATAGATTCATGGAGGCAAGCTTGGCCTTGAACAAGATCACAGCAGCAGCATTGGTGTGATAGGCCTGAAGCAGACTCATGGTGATGGCAGAGTCGAGTTTAGGCTCGTGCAGTATCCTGTTGCGTTGGCAAGGTCCAATGAGGACTCTGAGGTGAGGGCATCATCGGAGGCAAGATGGCACCGAAGATTGGTGACTTTCATTCCAGCAGCGGTGACGTGATGAAAGGGACTTGTGCCTAACCACCAGGCCCATGGCAGAGCACTTATTAAGAATGACTGTAAAGTTGGACAATTTCTTTATTTCTTCATTTTACTACCTCTATAGTCTAAGTTTTGGTTTATTTTTCTGTTTTAAGATTGCACTGGAGAATGGCAGCACTATACTTTTTGTAAAATGATACATGTGACAATAGATCAATCAAGTCAATTAAATTTCAGACATGACCTGTCCTTGACAAAGCCATGTTGACTGTCTAGTATTAACTTATTTGTCTCAAATATAGATTAGATTTAGGTTACATTCAGATTTATTGAGCATGTTCAGTATATGAAAATATATAAGGAAGTGTTTTCTTTTTGTGTGTTATATGCTCTAGCGCCACCTTAAAATACTGAATATAATGCAAGATTTTACTGCAATAGATTTCATCTTTCACTCCTCTTCTTGATCCTCTTGCACTGCTCCTCAGGTTGCTGCTTGCCATAATCAGGAGTCTCTTTAACCGGCTCCATGGTCTTGGTTACCTGCCTGCCATTGCCACAACTGAGACTGCTGTATCTGAGCTGTAGCATGAGGGATGTGTGGGTTCCAAAGCTCCTGTTCCCCATCCGATGCTCCCCCAGGCTCTGCTGCCAGTCATCGATAGTCAGAATCTTCTGCCATCCCGTTCACCAAGGCTTTTGCTCCTTCAGGCACCTGGGCCTAGCGCGCATTGGGAGTCTTTGCTCAGCCTATGACACTGGACCGGGGAAGTCAGCCCAGGACCTGCGCTTCGGTGCCTGGGAGCTGTGTCTGGCTTGTCTTGGCGTTGCTGCCATCGAAATAGTTTTCCTATCATTGATATCAAACTGACAGTTCTGTAACTGCCTGGGTTATCCTTTTGGCCCTTTCTTAAAAGACAGCGTCACATTTATAATCATCAGTCTCTCAAGACTAGTCCTGTGCTCAGAGGAGCCAGGAAAATTTCTGTTAGTGGCTCCGCAATTCGCTCCCTTACCACCACCTTACCAATCTCGAATGCATACCAGGCCTGGTGACTTGTCTACTTGGAATGTTGCCAGCCTTTTTACCATCTCTTTATCTATCGCTATACTAAGTTGCTTAACATCCAACTCTTCAGTTATGTCTTGTCACCATCTCCTAATTTGATAAAGACAGGCAAAGTATTCAGTTAGTAACTCTGCTATATTCTTTGCTTCAGTGAGGAGTTTATGCATCCCCCTCCCCAACAGCACCTTCCCCTGCAACTGCCGAATGTGTAACACCTGCCCATTTATCTACTCCCTCTTCAGTATCCAAGGGTGCAAACATACCTTCCAGATGAAGCAGCACTTTACCTGCACATATCACAATCTAGTCTACGGCATTTGCTGCTCACAATGTGGTCTCCTCTACAGTGGGGAATCAAAGCATAGACTTGGTGATTGATTTGCAGAACATCTACATCCTGCCTACAAAATAGACCCTGAGCTTCCAGTTGCCATAGAATCAGAGATGTACAGCATGGAAACAGACCCTTCGGTCCAACCCGTCCATGCCGACCAGATATCCCAACCCAATCTAGTCCCACCTGTCAGCACCCGGCCCATATCCCTCCAAACTCTTCCTATTCATATATCCAAATGCCTCTTAAATGTTGCAATTGTATCAGCCTCCACCACTTCCTCTGGCAGCTCTTTCCATACATATACCACTCCCTGTGTGAAAAAGTTGCCCCTTAGGTCTCTTTTACATCTATCCCCTCTCACCCCAAATCTATGCCCTCTAGTTCTGGACTCCCTGACCCCAGGGAAAATATTTTGTCTATTTACCCTATCCATGCCCCTCATAATTTTGTCAACATCTATAAGGTCACCCCTCAGCCTCTGACATTCCAGGGAAAACAGCCCCAGCCTGTCCAGCCTCTCCCTATAGCTCAAATCCTCCAACCCTGGCAACATCCTTGTAAATCTTTTCTGAACCCTTTCAAGTTTCACAACCTCTTTCCAATAGGCAGGAGAGCAGAACTGCACACAATATTCCAACAGTGGCCTAACCAATGTCCTGTACAGTCGCAACATGACCTCCCAACTCCTGTACTCAATACTCTGACTGATAAAGGAAAGCATACCAAACACTGTCTTCACTATCCTATCTACCTGCAACTCCAATTTCAAGGAGCTATGAACCTGCACTCCAAGGTCTCTTTGTTCAGCAACACTCCCTTGGAACTTACCATTAAGTGTATAAGTCCTGCTCTGATTTGCTTTGCCAAAGTGCAGAACCTCACATTTATCTGAATTAAACTCCATCTGCCACTTCTCAGCCCATTGGGCCATCTGGTCCAGATCCTGTTGTAATCTGAGGTAACCCTCTTCACTGTCCACTACACCTCCAATTTTGGTGTCATCTGCAAACTTACTAAATGTACCTCTTATGCTGGCATCCAAATCATTTATGTAAATGACAAAAAGTAGAGGACCCAGCACCGATCCTTGTGGCACTCCATTGGTCACAGGCCTCCAGTCTGAAAAGCAATCCTCCACCACCACCCTCTGTCTTCTACCTTTGAGCCAGTTCTGTATCCACTTTAACACACCAAAGTAGACAAGCTGGAAGACCACAGCAAGCCAGGCAGCGTCACGACGTAGAGAAGTCAACATTTCGGGTGCAACCCCCCTTCAGGAATTTAACACACCACCCTGTTCCCTGGCCAATAGCTGTCTTGGGTTTGCTGCAGTGCTACACCAAAGTTCAGTGCAAGCTGGAGGAACAACACCTCATTTTCCACTTGGGGACCTTGCAGCCTTCTCGACTCAATATTGAGCTCAATAATTTTAAGGTCTGAACTCCCCTGTGTCCTAGCCTCCAACCACACACCAGGCCTTGTTATCACCAAGTCTGCAATTACACATTACCTGTTGTCAGGTAATGCCGTGTGGGCGGCACGGTGGCACATTGGTTAGCACTGCTGCCTCACAGTGCCAGAGACCCGGGTTCAATTCCTGCCTCAGGTGACTCTGTGTGGAGTTTGCACATTCTCCCCGTGTCTGCGTGGGTTTCCTCCGGGTGCTCCGGTTTCCTCCCACAATCCAAAAATGTACAGGTTAGATGAATTGGCCATGCTAAATTGCTCGTAATGTTAGGTGAAGGGGTAAATGTAGGGGAATGGGTCTGGGTGGGTTGCGCTTCAGCGGGTTGGTGTGGACTTGTTGGGCCAAAGGGCCTGTTTCCACACTAAGTAATCTAATCTAATCTCTATTACCAATTTGGCCAGATTTTTATCGACCTGTCCCTTTGTCTTCTCTCTCTTTGGACTCTATCTCCACCTATCATTTACTCCTTACCCCCTCTTCCACCCTATCTGCTGCATATAAACTCACATTTTCCTAGCTACCATGAATTCTAAGGGTCACTGGACCTGAAACATTAACTTTGAGTTCTCTTCACAGATGCTGCCAGACCTGTTGAGCTTTTGAACTCTGAGGACTCAAATGGAGTTCTCCAATTTCAAATAACCTCCCCCTCCCC